>NW_025171892.1:0-1820 GCF_004010195.1 Chiloscyllium plagiosum | reverse complement strand
TCGCTGCCCACTGCAGCAGCTCTTCACTTACACATTCGTCTGCTCTGATCTCTTCTTCCTACTCTCATTCGCACCCAGGACAGGGTGTAATCTATATATTACTCCCCTCGAGGACCTATTTTTTCAATCTCCTGGTCAACTTCCTATATTCTCTCTTCAAAACTGATCTTAAGGATCAGTTCCTGAGGATTGGAGGGTGGCTAATGTACCACATTTTAAGAAAGGTGGGAGAGAAAAAGCAGGAAATTATAGACCAGTTAGTCTGACCTCAGTGGTGGGAAAGATGCTGGAGTCTTTTATAAAGGATGAAATTACGACACATGTGGATTGTAGTAACAGGATTGGTCAGAGTAGCATGGATTTATGAAGGGGAAATCATGCTTGACTAATCTTCTGGAATTTTTTGAGGATGTAACTCTGAAGAGGGAGATCCAGTAGATGTAGTGTACATGGACTTTCAGAAAGCTATTGATAAAGTCCCACAAAGGAGGTTAGTGAGCAAAATTAGGGCGCATGGTATTGGAGCAAAGTACGAACTTGGACTGAAAGTTGGTTGGCTGATAGGAAACAAAGAGTAGTGATAAATGGCTCCATGTCAGAATGGCGGGCAGTGACCAGTGGGGTACCACAGGGATCAGTACTGGGACCGCAGCTTTTTACAATATATGTTAATGATATAGAAGATGGTATTCGTAATAACATTAGCAAATTTGCTGATGATACTAAGTTGGGTGGCAGGGTGAAATGTGATGAGGATGTTAGGAGATTACAGGGTGACCTGGACAAGTTAAGTGAGTGGTCAGATGCATGGCAAATGCAGTTTAATGTGGATAAATGTATGGTTATCCACTTTGTTGGCAAGAACAGGAAGGCAGATGGAATCAATGTAGGTAAAGGGGCAGTACAGAGAGATCTGGGTGTTCTTGCACACCAATCAATGAAGGTAAACATGCAGTTACAGCAGTTAGTGAAGAAGGCTAATATCATGCTGGCCTTCATAACAAGAGGGATTGAGTATAGAAGCAAAGAAGTTCTTCTGCAGCTGTACAGGGCCCAGGGGAGACCACACCTGGAGTGTGCAGTTCTGGTCTCCAAATTCGAGGAAAGACATGCTGACTATTGAGGGAGTGCAACGTCGGTTCACGAGGTCAATTCCTGGAATGGCGGGATTACCTTACACTAAAAGACTGGTGTGACAAGGCTTGCACACCCGTGAGTTTAGAAGACTGAGAGGGGATCTGATTGAGACATATAAGATTATTAAAGGATTGGACACTCTGGAGGCAGGAAACATGTTTCCGCTGATGGGTGAGTGCTGAACCAGAGGACACAGCTTAAAAATACGTAGTAGACCATTTAGAACAGAGATGAGGAGAAACGTCTTCACCCAGAGAGTGGTGGCTGTGTGGAATGCTCTGCCCCAGAGGCCCAGTCTCTGGATTCATTTAAGAAAGAATTGGAAAGAGCTCTCAAGGATAGTGGAATCAAGGGTTATGGAGATAAGACAGGAACAGGATACTGATTAAGGATGATCAGACATGATCATATTGAATGGCGGTGCAGGCTCGAAGGGCAGAATGGCGTACTCCTGCACCTATTGTCTATTGTCTATTGTCTATTGTATATTGTCTAAAACCTACTCCCTTTTCTTCCGACATCATTGGTACCAAAATGTACAATTAATTCCTACTGGTCACTCTCACCTTTGAGAATGTAGTGCACCCTCTGCATGACATCCTTGACCAGGGCAGTTACGGACCATTTTGATGCCTCGCTGTCGGTCACAGAAATGTCTGTCTGTGCTCCCGGAAAGAGAGAGA
>NW_025171891.1:0-1820 GCF_004010195.1 Chiloscyllium plagiosum | reverse complement strand
GGATGGACATTTTGGTCAGAATGAACTAGTTTGTGCTAAAGGGCATGTCTCCTTGCTACAGGATTCTGTGACTTTATGATCATTTACAGAGTTCTGTAGATCCCCTATGTTGGTTGAGAGAGAGCTGCAGGTTCTGAATGAACTCTCACAGTCTCGATGTGCGCTTGGTGTGTGACTTTCACTGAGCGTAATGTTGTTCACAACCTGTCAGCAGCCACACTCTGACAGAGTTCGGCATTCCCACCAGCTTCTGACCTCGATAAAGGACACTATCCTGTCTTCTTTGTCACAAACCAATCCTTTTTTTTTTGCTAAAAGCTGTTCATTGGCTCAAGGAGACTCTGTCCTTGATGTTTTCGGAGGGGCAATAAACGGGACGGGCTCCAATCAGTCTGGCTTTGCACAGACACGAAAAGGATTTTCAGAGGCCTTTTATTTATATGTAAACAGATGAAACTTCAGGCCAAAGTAGTTATGCTTTAGAAGTAACCTGTATAATGATTGGGGAGTGGTCAGCTATTTTAGCTGAGCTAGCTGAGTTGAGCTGAGCAGAGCAGTTTTCTGTTGAGTCTTGAACTGGAAGTTCAACAGGTTAGAATAGTAATGGCTCTTTCAGTCGCCAAACATTTCCTGGGTGTGCATGCAGTGACTTTGGAAATTTTACAAAAAGTGAATAATACCAAGTTGCAAGAATTAGCAGAGAAGCTGGAATTGAAACTGACTGCTTCTGTGAGGAAAGGAGAGATAATTACAGCAGTGGGTCGTCAATTAAATTTTCTGGAGAAACGATCAGAATCTATAGAGATGACAAGAATTCAGTTGCAAATGAAGCAGCTTGAGTTAGCTGCAAGAGATAAGGAAAGGGCAGCATAAATGAAACATTTGAGTTACTATTAATAGCAGAAGAGAGGGAAAAAGAGGGAGCAGCCGAACAGTGAGAGAAAAAAAAGAAAGAAAGGCAAAAGAGAGAGCAGCAGGAGAGAGAGAAAGAGAAAGCTTTTGAATAGCAACACTGACATTTGAAAAGGAAAGTCAGTGTAAAAGGCTGGAGATAACGGCTGAGGGTAGGTTTAGTAAGGAAGACAGTGAGGATGAGCAAGCCCCGGTTGTCAGAAGTCTAGTGAGAAAGTGTTTGAGCATGTTCAAGCATTGCGTAAATTTGATAAGAAGAATGTGATGCATTTTTCATCTCATTTGAAAAGGTGACTAAACAAATGCAGTGGCCAGAGGCAATGTGGACTTTGTTGGTCCAAACGAAACTTGTAGGTGGGACTGGTGAGGTATTCACATCCGTATCGGAGGAGGTATCTGGGGAGTATGAGGAGGTTAAAAAAAAGCCATTTTATCTGTCTTTGAGCTTGTTCCCGAAGGCTATAGACAACGTTTCAGGAATCTAAGGAAGGATCGTGGTGACACGTACATTGAGTTTGAAAGGATCAAACAGACTAATTTCGATAGTTGGATACGAGCATTAAAAATCAAACAAAACTATTAGAGAGATAAGTATTTGGAAGAATTCAAAAATTCACTGTCTGAAGCAGTGCAAACTCATGTGGAAGAGCAGAGAGTGTAAACAGTAAGGTTAGCAGCTGAAGTGGCTGATGATTACGAACTGGTCCATAGACTTGGTTTGGCTTTCAGATACAGTTCCAGTCTACAAGAGATAAAAATAGGAGCAAAGAGTTATCCTTACGTGCAAAGGGAAAGGTAGATCTCAGTGAAGATCATAAGGATAGTTTGCCACGGCAAAAAAGAAAACCTTGAGGGGGACAAAGTAGTTAAAAAATCTCTGGTGTTTTCATTGTAATAAAGTGGGCTAC
>NW_025171890.1:0-1820 GCF_004010195.1 Chiloscyllium plagiosum | reverse complement strand
AGGGGGTCTGTAGGAACGGGGGTATTTCAGGGAGCTCAGGGGTCTGTAGTGATCACACAGACAGTAAGAAATGAGCATTCAAGGGTTTGGAAATGTAGATGAGAAATTTAAAACCAATACTTCTCTCAACAGGGAGGCAGTGTCATATAATGGTATGGCAAAGATGATGACCATTCAGCCTCCCCCATGTCTGCTAGTTCTCGAGAAAGCATTCCACCACCTACTCCTCACTCCTTCCCTCAGTCTCGGAGGCTGTGGGGTGACTATTATAGAGGTTTATAAACTAATGAGGGGACATGGAAAGGGTAAACAGGCAAGGTCTTTTTCCCTTGGGTAGGGGGGGTCCAAAACTAGAGAGTGTGGCTCAAAATGAGAGGGGAAAGATTTAAAAAGGACCTAAGGGGCAACCTTTTCACGCAGAGGGTGGTATGTGTATGGAACGAGCTGCGAGAGGATGTGGTGGAGGCCGGTACAATTACAGCATTTAAAAGGCATCTGGATGGGTATATGAATAGGAAAGGTTTGGAGGGATATGGGTCAGGAACAGGCAGGTGGGACTAGTTTAGTTTGGGATTATGGTCAGCACAGACTGGTTGGGCCGAAGGGTCAGATTCCATGCTGGATGACTATGACTCCATGACCTTGCTTCATGTAATTATCTTAAAGCGGTCTTCTACAGACCCTGTTGCCAGTGGAAACAAAACTACCATCCACAAACTTCCAGACAGAATGTGCAAAACTTCACAGAACAGCCTATAAAAATCAGAATGCGAAAACACTGGGAGAGACACATATACATCACCAAGTCTGCCACTGTTTATCCTGGGATCATCCTCTGCTCCAGGCGGTTAGCTGCTCTCACCCAAATGGGACAATATTAATAGCTTCCAAGTGAGCCCACTCTCCGCAAACATCAAAGCTCCCCAGACCCAATGCTGCTGCTGCTGTTCGGACCTACTCTCAGTGCCACCCACTTCACCCCAGTTTGACAAAACTGTCAATTCCAAATTTCAGAAATTCTCATCCTGCATTTCAAATCCTTTCATGACCTCACTGTCACTATAATCGCCTCCAGACCTACAACCACTGTCACCATAATCTCCTCCAGACCTACAACCACTGTCACTATAATCCCCTCCAGACCTACAACCACTGTCACTATAATCCCCTCCAGACCTACAACCCTCGTCACCATAATCCCCTCCAGACCTACAATCACTTTCACTATAATCCCCTCCAGACCTACAACCCTTCCAGATCTACATACTCTTCCAATCTGGTCTCTCCCCACAATCATTCCCAATCTCCACCATTAGAGGCCACATCTTCAGTTTCCTGGGCAATGGCTCGAGTAAAAAGAGAGAGAGTGTGAATGTTAGAGAGACAGAGAATGTGTTACAGAGAGAGAGAACAAAAATATGTGTTATAGGTGGGGGCGGGAGAGTGTTACAAAGAGAGAGAGTGTTAGAGAAAGAGACAGTGTTAGAGAGAGTTAAAAATCACACAACACCAGGTTATAGTCCAACAGGTTTAATTGGAAGCACTAGCTTTCGGAGCGACGCTCCTTCATCAGGTGATTGTGATCACCTGATGAAGGAGCGTCGCTCCGAAAGCTAGTGTGCTTCCAATTAAACCTGTTGGACTATAACCTGGTGTTGTGTGATTTTTAACTTTGTACACCCCAGTCCAACACCGGCATCTCCGAATCAGTGTTACAGAGAGAGTATGTTAGAGCGAGAGATTGCGTGTGTGTGTGTGTGAGAGAGAGAGTTATAGAATGTGTTAGAGAGAGAGAGGGGAAGACAGTGTGTGTCCCAGAG
>NW_025171889.1:0-1820 GCF_004010195.1 Chiloscyllium plagiosum | reverse complement strand
TACGATAATAATTTACATCTTGTGCTAATCATTCGCCTTTGAAAAATAATCAAACAACAACAAAACACACAGGACCACTCGATCATCAGGCATCAGAAAATAAAGAAAATTTACAGACCAGGAACAGGCCGTTCGTCCCTCCAAGCCTGAGCCGATCCAAATGTGCTCTCTGAACCTGTCGGTCAATTCCAGCAGTACAAACACTAGAAAATTACTGCAATCATCCCAAGAAGACAAGCTTATTCTGAACTAAATGGAACATGCAACCAACTCAAATACATACGAAAAGCGAAAGTTGCATGCACTCATTAAATATTTTGTGAGCGGTATTTGGTCCCGTGTCTATGATGTGTTCGAAAGATGTGTTCGACTGGAAGGTGGATCAGAGGGCATTCACAGGAATGAAGGCTTTGCCATATCAGGAGCTGTTGAGGACTCTGGAACTGTACGTGATGGGTTTCAGATATGTGAAGGGGAATCTGATTCAAACTTTCAGTACACTGAGAGACCTGGAGAGTGTGGACGTGGAGAAGATGTTTCCAAAATAGGACAGATCAGGACGCGGGGTTCAGCCTGAGAGTGAAGGGATGAGGAGGAATTTCTTCAGCGAGAGGATTGTAAATCTGTGGAATTCAGTGCCACAGAAAGGCTGGGGAGACCAAGACATTGAGCTCATTCAAGAAAAAGTTAGTTTCTTGTTGAATAAAGTAATCAAGGGGCACAGGAGTAAATCAGGGCAGTGGGGATAGGAAACATATCAGTCACGATTGACTGACAGAGCAAATTTGTGAAGCGAAATGACTACATTCTGCAGATCTAACTGAGAATTTCTCTATCCATAAAAACTAACAGATACTCTGAGGTTATCTAACATTTTCGTTGTTTATTGCAGCAGTTTGCTTTTTTTCCATCAAATATCAGCCCATTTGATTGCCATCACATCCACAAACCATCAGTCTGTTCCCCTCCCCCACAGTCACTCAGTCATAGCAGGGTGGACAATCTACAAGACACATTGCAGCAGGTCACCAAGGTCCCTCAGACAGCTCTCCTCCAACCTCACATCCGCTACTGACTAGAAGCAGCAGATGGATGGGAATGACACCACTTGAACGTTTCCTTCAAGACACTCGCCTTCATGGCTTTGAAACACATCACCATTCCTTCAGTGTTGTTGAATCAGTTTCACGACATTTGGACAGCTGCATGGGTAGTAACGCTTTAGGGGTAATAGGCCAAATAGAGGTAAATAGGACTTGCTCAGTTCCGGAAATCTGATCAGCAATGGACCGAAAGGTCTGTTTCCGTGCTCTATGACTCGATGTGTATGCTCTAACATCCAATGGTCTGCAGTGGTCTAAGAAGGCAGCTCAAAACTCTGAAGGGTAACTCGGGGTGAGGTACAAATGCAGATTCAGCCTGCTCTGTATTGTAGCTAAGTTCTCTGTAAAACATTTATAAATAGACCTGCTTCAGCAGACGGAATTAAACAATAAAAACCATAAACTACTGGTGAAACCATGAAAGACACTTAGGTTAGAAATAACCAAAGCCATGGAGAGTAGGTCAAATTTCCACAAAGAATGAGGGAGTCGGCTTAAACAGATTTAACACAAACATACAAACCAAAAGAAAGACAAATGTTGTAAATCAGAATCAATGACAAAACAGTTGTTGGAAAAGGTCACAGGACCCGAAATGTCAACTTTGATTTCTCTTCCCAGATGCTGCCAGACCGGCTGAGATTTTCCAGTAACTTCTGTTTTTGTTTGCATAAACATAGCTGAATTTAAGAACTTACTAATAATGCCAACAGCTGC
>NW_025171888.1:541-1820 GCF_004010195.1 Chiloscyllium plagiosum | reverse complement strand
TAGTATGTTTACCTGTGACTCGAAGGTTGTTGGGGTGGTAGATAGTGTGGAGAGGGTTGTAGGTTGCAATAGGACATTGACAGACTGCAGAGTTGGGCTGAGAATTGGCAGATGAAGTTCGCCCTGGAAACGAGTGAAGTCATTCACTTTAGAAGGTCGAATTTGAATTCGGAATACAGGGTCAAAGGCAGGATTCTTGACAGTGTGGAGGAACAGAGGGATCTTGGTGTCCATATCAATGGATTTCACAAAGTTGCTACTGAGGTTGATAGGATTGTTAAGAGTGCGTATGGCATATTAGCTTTCATTGGTGGGGGATTGAGTTTAAGAACCATGAGGTTATCCCGCAGCTCTATAAAGTCCTGGTTAGACCGCACTTGGAATATTGTGTTCAGTTCTGGTCACTTCATTGTAGGAATGATGTGGAAGCTTTACAGAGCGAACACAGGAGATTTACCAGAACGCTGGCGAGACTGGAGCGCATGTCTTTTGACGAACGTTTGAGGCAGCAAGGGCTTTTCATACAGGAGTGAAAAAGGATGAGAGATGACTTAATAGAGGTGTACAAGATGTTAAGTGGCATAGATAAAGTGGACAGAGAGAGACGTGTTCCCATGGCAGAAATGTCTACCATGATGGGGCATTTGTTTAGATAATTGGAGGAATGCTTGGGGGGAGATGCAGAGCTGAAAATGTGTTGCTAGAAAAGCGCAGCAGGTCAGGCAGCATCCAGGGAACAGGAGAATCGACGTTTCGGGCATAAGCCCTTCTTCAGGGAGAAGTCAGAGGTAGGTTCTTTACTCAGAGAGTGGTAGGTGCGTGGTATGCACTGCCAGCAATGGTAGTAGAATCAGATACATTTGCGACATTTAAGCAACCCTGGTTAGGCACATGGAGACTAGTACAATGATGGTTTTGTACGTTAGTCTGATCTTAGAGTAGGATAAAAAATAATCAGCACAACATCGAGGGATGAGTGGCCTCTACTGCGTCGAACTTTTCTATGTTCTATATTGTACAAACATGCAAGTGAACATTTGCGGGGGATGGGTAGAAATGAAGCATTTCTATTGCTGCATTATTGTTACTCTGCTGAGAAATATGGGAAGTTCAAGACCAGTCAGCTTGTACTTGAACTTCAACAAAACCAGTGAGAAATGTTTCAATGTTGACTGCAGACAATAGGATAAAGATGTCCAGGTACAATGGCTGATGAAGCCCAGAGAACATAGAAGAAAAGCCAAGTCAGTCTTACAGACAGAGCATATGTAATCAACTT
>NW_025171888.1:0-451 GCF_004010195.1 Chiloscyllium plagiosum | reverse complement strand
GTATGGTTGAAAGGGGCAGTGGTTTCGCATATTTGTCATAGTTTCAATAAGAACAACAATGAGCAATTGTATCTTCGAAGGTTTTTCACTTAAATGCAGATGGTTAGAGCTTAATAGTAAACAGGGGGAATCACATTTGTTATGCATGCACTATAGACGTACAAGCAGTCAGGAAGAGATAGAGAGTCAGATATGTGGGCACAAGTTGCAGATTTGTAAAAATAATACAACAATGACAGGAGGGAAATTCCTGTTCTCAATAGTAACTTGAACAGATCAAATCCAACAAACCTTAGCGGGCCTGTCCTTTTCAAAATGCCTCCAGGAGGGCTTTTCATTTCAACTTGTAGCAATTCGACCAAGAGAGCGGATGTACCAAACAAGTGGGAGAAGTGTCAGTCGAAGAGTATTCCAGGGTAAGGGAACTTCAAACGATAGGATTTAAGGTACT
>NW_025171887.1:0-1820 GCF_004010195.1 Chiloscyllium plagiosum | reverse complement strand
TTGCATACCTGCACCATCCTCTGTGTGAAAAATATTCTCCTCCGATCCTTTTTCAGTTTTTTTCTCCCATCTCACACTTATGCCTTCTAGAAGACAGAACATGGAAGAGCTGTACAGGCCCTTCGGCTCTCGATGTTGCGCTAACCTGTGGAGCCAATGTGAAGTCCATCTAACCTTCCCTATTCCAATCTCATCCATATGCCTGTCCAATGACCGTTTAAACACCCTTAAAGTTGGCGCGGCTACTACTGTTGCAGGCAATGCATTCAATGGCTCTACTATTCTGAGTAAAGTACCTACCTCTGGCATCTATCCCATATCTATTTATTAATATTAATATTAATTACTACCTTAATTTAAAGCTATCTCACTTCGTGCTAGGTATCGCCATCCGAGGGAAAAGTCTCTCACTGTCTAACCTATCTAACCCTCTGATTAACTTATATGTCTCAATTAATTGGCCTCAAATGTCTTCTCTCGAACAAAAACAGATTCAAGTCACTCAGCCTTCCTCATAAGACCTTCCCTCCAGACTTGGTAAAATCCTAGTAAATCACCTCTGAACCCTTTCCAAATCTTTCACATCCGTCCTCTAATACGGTGACCTGAGCCATAGGCAACACTCCAATGTGGACGCTCCAGGGTTTTGTATAGCTGCAGCATTATCTCATGGTTCCAAAACTTAATGATTGTACCAATAAAAGCTCATGCGCCGAATGCCTTCTTAACAACCCTATCAACCTGGGTGGCAACTTTCAAGGATCTATGTACATGGACAGAGCGATGTCTCTGTTCACCTCCACTACCAAGAATCTTACCATATCCCAGTACTCTGTGTTTCTGTTACTTCTTCCAAAGTGAATCACCTCACACTCTCAGTCCAGTTCTGCAGCTTATATGCTTCTCTATAACCTACAACATTCCTCCAATTACCTTAAACGTATGCCCCAAGGTTATAGCCATTTTCACAATGGGAACATTCTCGGGCTATCCACTCTGTCTGCCTCTCATCATCTTGTACACCTCTATCAAGTCAGGTCTCATCCTTTTTCATTCAAATGAGAAAAGGCCTGGATTCCCCAACATTTCTCCATTAGATCTGCACTCCAATCCAGAAATCATCCTGTTGAATCTCTTATGCACCCTCTTCAAAGCTTCCACATCTTTCCTATAATGAGGCGACCAGAACATAATACAATATTCCAAGTGTGGACAAACCAGGGCTGTATGGAGCTGCAGCATAACCTCACAGGTCTTAAATTCCATCCCCCTGCTAATGAAAGCTAACACATCACACGCCTTCTTACCACCCCTATCAACATTTTTGAAGGATCTATGGACGTGGACCCCATGAAACTTCTGTTGCTCCACACTACCAAGACTCCTGCCTTTAACCCCAGTAGAGGTTTTCTGCAGAATCCTTCAATCTTTAACCCTCCCTGTTTTGGTACCTTGCTCCAGTCCCCACAAAACTCAAACTGTGAAGCGTCCTCCGGTCTCTATAATCCTCCTTAGCTCTGTAACCTCCCTTATTGATGTGAACCCTCAAAACTACCACAGCCAATTTTAGCCACTTCAATATTACTAATAACTGCAAAATTCTCCAGTCCTGATATTCCTCCTAACTCTGTAACCCTCACCATCCTCCAGTACCCTTCTGGGGAACATTGCAGAGGAAGGAAGAGTTGTAGAGTCCGGGTCATGTTACGGAGGTAGGAAGGGCAGCAGAACCTGGAGGATGGTATAAATGTAGGAAGGGACCGGGATCCTTCAGGAGGTTAGAGGTTGCGGGATTCATATTACCTGCAGGATGGGACCGA
>NW_025171886.1:0-1820 GCF_004010195.1 Chiloscyllium plagiosum | reverse complement strand
GAAGCATTCCCCTGCAGATTCTGACCAAGGGAGAAATGTTACAGGGAACATAGCTAAAGAGCTATGTGCCCTGTTTGGTACTGAACAGAAATCCCATCCCCCATACCACCCCCAGAGCTCTGGGACAGTAGAAGGAATGACGCAGACACTGAAAGCTAGTCTGACTAAGGGTCTCTCAGAGACAGGACAGCGATGGGTTGGAGTACTCCCCCTTTGAATTAGTGACTGGATGCACTATGCAGATGCCACAGGGTATGGTAGTGGGAGGGCCGGAGATATGTGGTAGTGGGAGGCTGGAGATGTACAATGACAGGATAGGGTTAAACCATTTGTGAAAGAACTGGCAAAGCAGCTGCATGAGCTGAGAGATTCCGAGACTGTGAAAGGGAACATGGAAATATCCGAGCTGACATTCCAAACGCTGAAGTTCAGGTCAGGGGGAAAATATTACTGGAACGTATGAAGTAAACACATCAAAATGTTGCAATTATCTGGGGGAGCCAGAGAGGGACCTCTCCCATCATGTATTAGTAAGGAGCTCTGAATAAACGTTTGTCATGCTGCTCAACACAGATCTCAAGGCTCCTCTTTGATATTTCTCCCAGCAACAGTTGTGCAGGGGCATGTTGGCTGGCCGGAGGTCTATGGCTAGTGCTGTTCCACAAGGATCAGAACTGAGACATCTGTTGCTTGTAATGTATATAAATGAAAAGTTTGAAAATGTAAACGATTTATTAGCAAGTTTGGAGATGGCACAAACTGTTGAAGTTGTGAATCATGAAGAATGATGTCAAAGGATACAGCAAGAAAGAGAGGAGTCAGAAAGTTTTGTGGAGCAATTGCAGATATATTTTAATTCAGACAAGTGTGAGGTGATGGGTTTTGGAAGACACGTGGCAAGAGGAATGTATACAATAAACGGAAGGGTCCTGAGCAGCACTGATATACAGAGGGATATTCAGTTGCAAGCTGAAAGATCCATGAAAGTGGTGAAGGAGGTGAATGGCAGGCTTGCCTTCTTCTGTCAGGGGAGTGAATATAAAACTATTATCAGACCACCTTTTTGGTATTGTGTGTCGTTTTGATCACACATTATGGGTAGAATGTGAAGGCTTTTTGGAAGGTGGAAACAGGTTTGCCAGGATGTTGCCTGGATTGGGAGAGGTTGGAAAATCTTGGATTGTTGTCTTTGGAAAGTCAATGGCTGTGGGGTGACCCAACTGGCACAGACAGAGTTTGTAAACCATGGTTTACTACAGAAATTGCATCTCTTGTTAAGAAGAAGAATGAGACTTATGTGTTGATGAGGCAAAATGGTACAGATGAAGCAATAGGGAGCTAAAGATCAGCGAGGAAGGATTTAAAGAGAGAGTTAAAAAATAGCAAAGGGAGGACACGAGCAGTTTTTATCAAACAGAATAAAGGACATCCCTGAAATTTTCTATAGGTATGTGAAGAATAAAAGGATGATTAGGGTAGGAATAGGGCTAATCAAAGACAGAAGTGGGAAGTTGATTGTGGACCCTGCAGAGATCGGAGAAGAGCAAAATGAACATTTCTCATCGGTGTTTACACAGGAAAAGGAGAATATTGTAGAGGACAAAAATGTGGTACGAGATATTAGACTAGAAAGGATTGAGGTTAGTTACGCACGGGTGTTATCAATTCTAGAAGGAGTGAAAGTAGACAAGTCCCCAGGCCGGATGGGGTTTATCCGTGGATTCTCTGCAAAGCCAGGGAGGAGATAGCAGATCCTTTGGCTTTGATATTTGAGTCATCATTGTCTGTGGGTTTAGTACCCGAGGACTGGAAGATTGCAA
>NW_025171885.1:0-1820 GCF_004010195.1 Chiloscyllium plagiosum | reverse complement strand
ACAGCCTCAAGTCCCTCAGCCTTTCATCATAAGACCTTCCTTCCATACCAGGCAACATCCTAGTAAATCTCCTCTGCACCCTTTCCAAGCTTTGACATCCTTCTTATAATGCGGTAACCAGAACTGTACACAATACTCCAAGTGCGGCCGCACCAGAGTTTTGTACAGCTGTAGCAGGACCTCCTGGTTCCAGAACTTGATCCCTCTATTAATAAAAGCTAAAACACTTTCCAGAACTTGGTCCCTCTATTAATAAAAGTAAAATCCCTGTATGCCTTCTTAACAACCCTGTCAACCTGGGTGGTAACTTTTAAGGATCTGTGTACCTGGACACCGAGATCTCTCTGCTCATCTACACTACCAAGAATCTTATCATTAGCCCAGTACTTTGCATTCCGGTTACTCCGACCAAAGTCAATCACCTCACACTTTTCCACATTAAACTCCATTTGCCACTTCTCAGCTCAGCTCTGCAGCTTATCTATGTCTCTTTGTCACTGTTCACAACTCCACTGACCTTAGTGTCGTCTGCAAATTTACTAACCCACCCTCATCCAGGTTGTTTATAAAAATGACAAACAGCAGTGGACCCAACACCGATCCTTGCAGTGCACCACTGGTAACTGGACTCCAGAATGAACATTTCCCATCAACCACCACCCTCTGTCTTCTTCAGCAAGTGAATTACTGATCCAATTATCTCCCATAATCCTATTCCTCCGCATTTTGTACAATAGCCTACTGTGGGGAACCTTATTGAATGCCTTGCTGAAATCCATATACACCACATCAACTGGTTGACTCTCATCTACCTATTTGGTCACCTTCTCAAAGAACTCAATAAGGTTTGTGAGGCATGACCTACCCTTCACCAAACCATGCTGACTATCCCAAATCAAATGATTCTTTTCTAGATGATTATAAATCCTATCTCGTATAACCTTTTCCAACACTTTGCCAACAACTGAAATGAGGCTCACTGGTCTATAATTACCAGGATTGTCTCTACTCCCCTTCTTGAACAGGGGAACCACATTTGCTATCCTCCAGTCTTCTGGCATTATTCCTGTAGACAATGACGATTTAAAGATCTATGCCAAACACTCAGCAATCTCATCCCTGGCTTCCCAGAGGATCCTAGGATAAATCAATAGTCATCGGTGAGGTGCCGGAAGACTGGAGGTTGGCAAATGTGGTGCTACTGTTTAAAAAGGGCGGTAAAGACAAGCCAGGGAACTATAAACTGGTGAGCCTGACCTCAGTGGTGGGCAAGTTGTTGGAGGGAATCCTGAGGGACAGGATGTACATGTATCTGAAAAGGCAAGGACTGATTCAGGATAGTCAACATGGCTTTGTGTGTGGGAAATCATATCTCACAAACTTGATTGAGTTTTTTGAAGAAATAACAAAAAAATGTGATGAGGGCAGAGCAGTAGATGTGATCTATATGGACTTCAATAAGGTGTTCGACAAGGTTCCCCATGGGAGATTGATTAGCAAGGTTAGATCTCATGGAATACAGGGAGAACTAGCCATTTGGATACAGAACTGGCTCAAAGGTAGAAGACAGAGGGTGGTGGTGGAGGGTTGTTTTTCAGACCGCAGGCCTGTGACCAGTGGAGTGCTACAAGGATCGGTGCTGGGTCTTCTACTTTTTGTCATTTACATAAATGATTTGGATGCGAGCATAAGAGGTACAGTTAGTAAGTCTGCAGATGACACCAAAATTGGAGGTGTAGTGGGTAGCGAAGAGGGTTGCCTCCAATTACAACAGGATCTGGATCAGTTGGGCCAATGGGCTGAGAAGTGGCAGATGGCGT
>NW_025171884.1:0-1820 GCF_004010195.1 Chiloscyllium plagiosum | reverse complement strand
ATTAGATTAAATTACGTACAGTGTGGAAACAGGCCCTTCGGCCCAGCAAGTCCACACCGACCCACAACCCACCCATTCACCTAACACTACAGGTAATTTAGCATGGCCAATTCACCAAGCTTGCACATCTTTGGATTGTGGGCAGAAACCGGAGCACCCGAAGGAAACCCACGCAGACACGGGGAGAATGTGCACACTCCACACATTCTGTCGCCTATGTCGGGAATTGAACCCGGGTCTCTGGCGTTGTGAGGTAGCAGTGTTAACCACGGTGCCACCGTGCCGCCCAATATGCAGCGAAGCACCCTCTGAGCTTCCTAGTGTGCTGCTATTCATTGAGTCCTCCCCTGTCTGGTTGCTTCTTCCAAAGTTCATCACCTCATATTTATCAGGGTTACATTCCATCGGCCATTGATCCAACCATTTGATCATTCCATCTGTATCTTCCTGTAATATCAGGCCTTCCTCTTCACTGCCAACCAACCAGCCAAATTTTGTGTCAAACGCAAACTGATTTATCTCACTCATCCCAATCCCTTCCATATTCATAGCTGCATCATTTATGAATACTACAAATAATAAGGTTAAAAACCATAAAAATACCAGTTTATAATCCAACAGTTTTATTCGGACGCACTAGCTTTCGCAGCGCTGCTTCTTCATCACGTGATTATGCTCTTCGAAAGATCGTGCCTCTAAATAAACTGTTGGACTATCATCTAGTGTTCGTAACTTTTTTAACTTTGCCCAAGCCAGTCTAACACTGGCATCTCCGAGTCACAAATAATTTGGGACACAGCATTGATCCCTGTGGTACACGATTGGATACTGGTCTCCAGTCAAACAAACAGTCTTCTACCAGCAGACCTTCTGTCTCCTGCCACTAAGTTGATTCGGTGCAACTTGGCAAGTCACTAATGAGTACTACCTGTTACCTGGTTATTCTGTTCCACTTGATGTACCTGCAGAATATCTGGGGATTCTCCCTAATCTTACCCTGCCAGCAGCTTTCCATGTCACTGTGTTCGTCAGTCCCCTTCAAATGAAGAATTGCCTTCTTATTGCAGTCTGAAATGGTCCATCCTTTACATGCCATTATTTGCCTTAAATGTAGAGTAGACAGCCAGAGAAAAATTCTGTTTATTTCCACCTTCTCATATGTTCAGTAACTTTTCTAAATTTCACTATGATCACCTCTCATTCTTTGAAACTCTAAAGAACACAGACCGAGTTTCCATATCAGGCAATCTCACCATCTGAGGGATTAATCTGGAGACTGTCCATTGCACATCCTCCGTGGTCAGTATATTTTTTCTCAGATTGGATCACCAACACTGGACTCAATACTCTATGTACAGTTTCATTAGCAAGCTGTGAAACTGCTTCAACATGACCTTCCGACTATGTTCTGATTCATTTAAATGAAGGCGAACCTGACTTTAACTTTCCACTTCTATATATTTCTCCAATTCACATTGCTTTATTTATGAATTCACTGCACGAGTTCTGATAAAAAAAAATCCTTCTGAAAATCGAAATATGCCATTTCTATGTTGCAATAAACAAGTTCAAATCGTTCTGAAGCTTGTCAAATATGAACACTCTGTCAGACTCTGTCACTCTGTCATTGATTCTCTCCAATGTTGTTGTTAATTTCGAAATATCCAATATCAGACCCTATATAATAAATTCCATCAGTTTCCCTACAGATGTCAAGTTAAGTGGTCTGCAGTGCTCCACACTATCTCTTCTTCCCTTTGCAGATGCTGGAATCCCATCCATTCATCTACAATGCTTGGAACACATTCCCTAACTTCCAG
>NW_025171883.1:0-1820 GCF_004010195.1 Chiloscyllium plagiosum | reverse complement strand
ATGGGGGTTAAATAGCTGACTGGTGGTTTTTGTCTCTCTTCAGCTGTCTATCAATCTGATGACACCAGCTGGAAAGCTGAGAATTCGGATGTGTAAGTATGGAACACTCAGTTTGGAGTCTTGTAAAGTATCAGAAGTGAATTCAAGTCACAACATGCAGTTTTCAATCAGGGTTACTGTATGGATGGTAGGCACGAGAGAGAGAGAGCAGACCATTTTTCACTGAGAAAATCTGAACCTTTAGGAGGAAAACTGACAACTGGATGGTAGAGTTTTGCAGGCAACTTTGAATAAATGCATAAAAATCCTTTTCTTTATACAAATGTGACAATCATTTTACTTGTTTCAGTGTAAACATAACCTTCATTGATCGGTCGGGAAACCGGATTCCTGTGAAGGGGAAGGTGGGTGATAATGTCCTGTACTTGGCTCATGAGAACGGTATCGATCTGGAGGGTGAGTACTCATTGAGTGAAATCTTTAAATTCTTCACCTTGTCAGCAAAAGAGGTCAGCCTCTCTTGCTGAAATTGGTCGAGAGAAAAATATTTGACCGGCCCAGTGCTGTTCTGTGAAAGGTACTTTCACGTTTTGCCTGATAAGGTCTTAATGTAACACTTCATCTGAATTATAGTATTTAGTAAATGATATTCCAAAATGCTATGCAAACACATTAGATTAGATTACATTACAGTGTGGAAACAGGCCCTTCGGCCCAACAAGTCCACACCGGCCCGCCGAAGCGCAACCCACCCATACCCCTACATTTACCCCTTACCTAACACTACGGGCAATTTAGCATGGCCAATTCACCTGACCCGCACATCTTTGGATTGTGGGAGGAAACCGGAGCACCCGGAGGAAACCCACGCAGACACGGGGAGAATGTGCAAACTCCACACAGACAGTCGCCTGAGGCGGGAATTGAACCCGGGTCTCTGGCGCTGTGAGGCATGAACACGAACCAGCCAAATAGTGTAGGTGCTGGAAATCTGAAAGACAGACAAAAAATGCTGGAGAATGACAGCAGGTCTGGCAGCATCTGTGAGGAGAGACATTAATGTTTTGGGTCCAATATGACAATTTCTTCAGAGCTAGAGAATGAGCCAGTCAGCTGCTTGCTGCTGATTTGTGGTTTGTCAGGGGATGTGGATAAGGCTTTGAAAGGGCTGTCTATATTTTGGTATCTTGTGCCATATATTTCCTGCCTGGTGTGACCTGAACAGCATCTACCACACGGAGACTCCAGATCTAATCCGAATCTTCATTCTGTTCACCAACCTCCCCCAACAAAGGACAACGTTCCTGCTTCTAATCACTTTCCTCACCCCTGCTGCAATGTCTGTGGGGGGCAAGTCCTGTGCTCCTCTGTACATGTGTACTGTGTGTGTGTGCATCTGTGTGTACAGGGTGTGTTCTATGCGTGTGTCTGCATGCATGCGGTATGTTTTTGTCATGTCAGTTCCAGTTGAATGGTTGATTTTGACGACTCTGGGATGGCATGTGAAGCAAGTTTGAAGTGCGTGGAGAGAAAATGAGAAAGCGTTTGTGGCTGGTGGTATTGAAATAACTAACTGTTTTTTTCTGTGTAGGTGCATGTGAAGCTTCCTTGGCTTGTTCCACCTGCCATGTGTATGTGAATGAAGAGCATTTCGATAAACTGCCTGAAGCAGTTGAAAGGTATAAATAATGTTGTCCAGCACAGGGATTCATACTGACCTGCTGACCAGCATTCAGTATTTGCAGTGTAAAACTTGTGGAGAATGAGAGAAATTAGCCCAAAAGCCAGTCAGGGCAGGCAGGGACAAGGTAGGACTAATA
>NW_025171882.1:0-1820 GCF_004010195.1 Chiloscyllium plagiosum | reverse complement strand
AACAGTACAAATAAATTGGGGCTTTGAGAGGATCTAACCGGCTCCATCTGGAGAATCGTGGGGAGAGAGAGAGAAAAAGAAAGAACAGCTTTGGGACCAGGATACTTATCGCATCACAATGAAAATGCCCTGCATACTATGATATATCAAAACGGAGTACTTTGGTGTGATTTTTGAGTGTCTCCAGATTGTGCTTTCTTTCATTCGATGATACACGTGGACTATGACAGTATAGGGTATCACAAAGCATGTTTGGTATCACAAAGCATGTTTCCTCCATTGAACACTTTCCAAAACACTGTCTCCATCTTGCTTTAATCCTTATTGACTCTTGGACATTCCCCCTACACTCTCACTCTGTCTCGGTCCCAGAGGAATTGATGGCCTGAGTTCATGACCCCGCACTGTGTGAAGATTGGTGAGAAGTGAGGCCAGTGTGTTGGAGCTTGGGCCCGTGCTGGAGAAGTACAGAACCAGGCTCATAGATTAAGGTTAAGGGGTAAACCCCATAGGACAGAGATGAGGAAAAATGTTTTCACCCGGAGAGTGGTGAGCCTGTGGAATTCTCTGTCACAGAAAGTGGTTGAGGCCAAAACATTACGTTTTCAAGAAGGAGGTAGAGATAGCTCTTGTGGCTAAAGATTCAAGCCATATGGGCTAGGGAGGGATTACAGTACAGTGCTCAATATTCAGACATGACCATAGATGGATTCTTGATGACTGAAGGGATGAAACATTATCAGAGAATGTAGAGTTGAGGTTAAAATCAGATCAACCATGATCTTATTGAATGGGGGAGTGGGTTCAAAGGGCCGAGTGGTCTACTTTAATTCCTTGCTCATTTGTTGCCTCATACACTTTCACATGATCAGAGAATGTAGTTTATATTTTCTACTTGCAGATTTAGCTGCTTGTACAATATGCTTCATCTGCGCAGTGTTTTCTCCTGCTTTTCACCAGGACATGTTAAAGATAATGGTCCCATAATCAATCCATTAACTCTGTGAGTTGATTTATTTAAAACAATAAAACATGTTACAAGTCATGAAGAAGGCATTACAGCAAGCAATAATGCTCAGCATGTTGGCTCAGTGGTTAGCACTGCTGTCTCACAGCACCAGGGATCTGGGTTCAATACCAGCCTCAGGTGATTGTCTGTGTGGAGTTTGCACATTCTCCCTGTGACAGTGTGGGTTTCCTCTGGGTGCTCTGGTTTCCTGCTATGGTGCAAAGGTGTGCAGGTTGGGAGAATTGGCCAAGCTAAATTACCCATGGTGTTCAGGGATGTGTGGGTTAGGTGCAGTAGTCAGGGAAAATGTAAAGTAATGGGGTGAGGGAGTGGGATGCACTTGGAAGATTCGGTCTGGACTTGTTGGGCCAGGTGGCCTGTTTCCACACTGCAGGGATTCTGTGAATTGATCTCGATCTGTGCAGCTTGCAGGCTCACAGATGTCTAACTGGTAGGTAGAGTGCAACACTGTACATACACAGAGGTGGATTTTCTTAAAGGCAATGTGTGCACACATCACACAGCCACTGAACATCAAGGGGAGATTGTTACATTCTGGCAGTTGTGTGGCACAAATGTAACTTTATTCGTGTTTCAAGCCCTCAGCTCTGGTAGTAAAATGCTTTGGAACATCCTCAGGTGACAAAAGGTGCTATACTTTTGGGGTTGTACAATGGCTCAGTGGTTAGCACTGCTGCCTCACAGCGCCAGGGACCCACCTCAGGCAGGTCTATGTGGAGTCTGCACATTCTCACTGAGTCTGTGTGGGTTTCTGTGGGGTGGTCTGGTTTCCTCCCACAGTCCAAAGATC
>NW_025171881.1:0-1820 GCF_004010195.1 Chiloscyllium plagiosum | reverse complement strand
CACACACACACACAGACATACCCCACACACTCACACATTCACACACACATATATCAAACAAAGCGCAAAGAACAAAGAAAATTACAGCACAGGAAAATAACCTTCCGCCCTCCAAGCCTGCACTGATCCAAATCCTCAATCTAAACCTGCCAGCTATTTTCTAAGGATCTGTATCCCTCTGCTCCCTGCCCATTCATGTATCTATCTAGATACATCTTAAGTGGCACTATTGTGCCCTTCTCTACCATCTCCACTGGCGACGCGTTCCAGGCACCCACCATCCTCTGTGCAAAGAACTTTCTCCGCATATCTCCTTTAAACATTCCACTCTCACCTTGAACTCATCACCCCTAGTAATTGAGCCCCTCCATTCTGGGGAAAAGCTTCTTGCTATCCACCTGAATATACCCCTCATGATTTTGTAGACCTCGATCAGGACTCCCCAACCTTCATCTTTCTAATGAAAGTAGTCCTAATCTACTCAGCTTTTCTTCATAGCTAGTGCCTCCTATACCAGGTGACATCCTGGTGAACCTCCTCTGCACCCTCTCCGAAGTATCCATATCCTTTTGGTAATGTGGCGATCAGAACTGTACGCAGTATTCCAAATGTGGCCGAACCAAAGTCCTATATAACTGTAACATGACCTGCCAACTCTTGTACTCAATACCCCATCTGATGAAGGAAAGCATGCCATATGACTGCTTGACCACTGACCTGCATTGCCACCTTCAGGGAACAATGGACCTGAACACCCAGATCTCTCTGTAAATCAATTTTCCCCAGGGCTTTTCCATTAACCGTATAGTTTTACTCTTGAGTTGGATCTTCCAAAATACATCACCTCGCATTTGCCCAGATTGAACTCCATCTGCCATTTCTCTGCGGAACTCTCCAATCTATCTACATTCTGCTGCATTCTCTGACAGTCCCCTTCACTATCTGCTCCTCCACCAATCTTAGTGTCATCTAAAAACTTGCTAAACAGACCACCTATACCTTCCTCCAAATCATTTATGTATATCACAAACAACAGTGGTCCCAGCACGGATCCCTGGGGGACATCACTGGTCATAATTCTCCATTTTGAGAAGTTCCCTTCCACTACTTAGTACAACCTTGATTATCCAAACATCAATTATCCGAAATTTGGATTATCCAAACAAGATCTCAAGGTCCCATAAAAACGGCATTAGGCAACTCAGCATTCAGTTATCGGTTAAATGGCATTATGGTGTGCATTGACGGATAACTCAGAAATGTTCGATAACCGGCACTCATAATCAGATCGATTAACCGAGTGATCAATTATCCAAACAAAATACTCCTACCCATCACGTTTGGATAATCAAGGATCTCCTGTAAATAGAACCTATCCCTCAGTATATTCTCCAGTAGCTTCCCTAACACTGACGTCAGGCTCACCTGCATCATCCCTGTTACCCTTCTTAAACAGTTAGAGACAAAAAAACTGCAGATGCTAGAATCCAAATTGTGTTCTTCCAGCCTTCTGCCTGTCTACACACTTTTTAAAAAGGGACTTTCGCAGTTCTCCAGTACTCCAGGACCTCACCCATGTCTAAGGATTCTGCAAAAATATCTGTTAAGGCCCCAGCTATTTCCTGTCTTGCTTCCCTCAGTAACCTGGGATAGATCCCATCCGGACCTGGGGATGTGTTCACCTTAATACTAGACAAACACACATATGCTACACATACATCACACAAACATGCATATCATACAAACACACATAGCACACACACATACCACACATACACATATACCACTTACACATACCATGCACATACCACAAATACACA
>NW_025171880.1:0-1820 GCF_004010195.1 Chiloscyllium plagiosum | reverse complement strand
ATGAAGGCTGAAGGTAAGGTTAGTGAGGAACAAAGTAAGGATGAGCAAAGACATGGTAGTCAAAAGCCTAGTGAGAAATTTTTAAGTATATTCACGCCTTGACTAAATTTGATAAGTAGGATTTGGAAAACCTTTTCATTGAATTTGAAAAAGTGGCTGAAAATTGCAGTGGACAGTGGCCTTGTGGTATTGTTGATCCAAACCAAACTTTGTAGGTAGAGCTCGTGAGGTATTCGCAACATTATCAGAGGAGGGAACTGGGGAGTAAAAGGAGGTAGAGGAAGTGCATATGATCTTGTACCAGAAGCCTACAGACAACGTTTCAGGAATCAAAGGAGGGATCCTGGTCAAATTCATATTCAGTTTGAAAGGATCAAACAAAGTAATTTTGATAGACGGACAAGAACTTTAAAAAGAGAGCAAACCTACGATGCTCTTCGAGAGACAATAAATTTGCTGGAGTTCAAAAATTCACTACCTGACATAGTGCAATCTCATTTGGAAGAGCTGAGAATTAAAAGGGCAAGGCTGGCAGGTGAAGTGGCTGATGATTATGAATTGGTCCATACAATACGGTTTGGCTTCCAGAATCAATTTCAGTACATGAGGGATAGAAATTAGGGCAAAGAGAAATCCTCACGTAGAAAGGGAAAGATAGATTTCAATGAAGGTCGTAAGGATAACTTAGCATAGGGTAAAAAGGAAACATTTGAAGGAAACAAAGAAGTTAAAAAGCTCGGTGTTTTCATTGCAACACATTAAGTGACATGAAATTATTGTGTTGGTGAGTTGGGAAAAAAAAACACAGTTGCAGAAAAACGGGATAAGCCTGGGAGTTTTGTTGGAGAGGTAACAAAAAGCACAGTGGAAGCTAGAAAACTGCATCAGAGTGTATAAGCTGATCAGAGGTTTGTTAAGGTGCAAGTGGCACATCTGCTTGATGTCTCCTGTTTCTCCTGGTGACATTATGACCTTGTTACCCCACAATCAGGAACGTTTCTAGGATATGACCCCTGCATTGCTCCAGTTGCCTGCGTCTCCACTGGCTTTTCAACCAGCGTAGACAGTATTCCCACCGGTGAATCAGCTAAATTTTTTGCAAGGATAAAATGTATTCATGGAGCTGAGTGTTTGTCCATACGCTTACCACAATTTCTCCACACATTTCTGCACACTCCATCCTCGCTTTACATAATTTTGCACTTTTTGTCTCAAGGTGAATTCCCATTAGCAGTACCTTTTCTGGAAATAGTCCTTCAGGAGTACATATCTCCCTATCATTCAGCATCACAGACTGCTTAGAAAATATACCTGCAAAGAGAAAGTTTATTAACATAGGGTGTGTGAAGAAGATGCAGTATTAAGGGACACAGAATCCCCTCAGTCTGTGATGATGAATGTATGGAGAAATTGTGGTAAGCGTATGGACAAACACCAGTGGGAATACTGTCTACGCTGGTTGAAAAGCCAGTGGAGACGCAGGCAACTGGAGCAATGCAAGGGTCTTATTCTAGAAACGTTCCTGATTGTGGGTAACAAGGTCATAATGTCACCAGGAGAAACAGGAGAGATCAAAAATGTAAAGATAAGAAAGCTGAAGGGGCATTAACAGACACTTTGCTCCATCAGGTAGTTGAGACAAAACAATAACAAGTAGGGAATTATGCAAATATTTTTTAGCTCAGCTAAACAAACTGAGTTACAACAGGAAGATAAAAAGGTTAAAACAGTTGTATCAAAAAGCATACACGTTAGAAATTTTGAATGTATCCCTGAGTGTTATTATCCTAAAATGATGTCCAAATAAGGAAATGGAGAAT
>NW_025171879.1:0-1820 GCF_004010195.1 Chiloscyllium plagiosum | reverse complement strand
TTGGAGTCAACACATTCCAGAATACACAAGAGTTTCGAAAGACAACAGCGAATTTCTAACAGAGCACATTCATTTAATTACATGTTCTAAACTCGTTTTCAATTCGCTGTTTGGATCTTGAACATTGTTTTAAACATGACGTTTAACGCCTTAAGATAATCAGTGTTTTTTTGCCCATTATGTTACCTTTATCTCTGTCATCAACAACTTCTCATTGCGTTACTTTCAATATTTTTGCTGACAGTATGCATGCTTGCACCCCCTCCGCCATACGCAAACAATAAAATACCACTTCGACACTTGGCATTAATATTGATGGTGAGAATACGGTTACAAGTACTTTTGGCTAGCCAACCATTCAGATGGGGCGAGGTGACATAAGCTAATCACCTACGACTATTTAATTCCAATTTATACCCTGATTTCCATATTGAAGTCGTGATGTATTTCTCGGAATAACCAGGGCCGAACTTTAAAGTGTGTCACTGGATGCAGCACGTTGTCTTCGACGTTAGGTCCATGACTCCTATTGCTACCATGATCGTCATCCACAGAGAAACATTCTCCGAAGGCAATTAGATATTTCCTACAGATTCTTTGCAAGAGGAATACAAGCACTCCCTTGTTCTGAACTAGTTTATCCTAGTGGCTGACCAAGTGGCAAGTAGCACTTTGACATGCGTCGAAACTGTGGACATATTTTGGGCAGTTGTTTTGGTGAGTACA
This sequence comes from Chiloscyllium plagiosum, assembly GCF_004010195.1. Lineage (NCBI taxonomy): Eukaryota > Metazoa > Chordata > Chondrichthyes > Orectolobiformes > Hemiscylliidae > Chiloscyllium > Chiloscyllium plagiosum. Next base: position 1,094 of record NW_025171879.1, on the reverse strand, counting down.
CTCAAAATATTGTCTGATGATCTTTGCTGGTTTCATTGGAAAACGATATGCTGAACCACCAACCTTTAAACATACATGATGAGGCTCTGGCTCGCAGGTGGAAATCGTACATCTTGAATGAATTTGTCACTTGAATGCAGACGATGGAACAAACTAAATCCCAAAAGATTTTATCGATTACACCTTTCATAAAACATACTGACTCGGCGTTATCTTTTTAGGTTTGAATGCCTCTGACAACGGTAAAATATAAATTATTATTCTGCTGCCTGTGTGGGGGGCTCTAACTATGCATGTATACGAGGAGACAAGTTTGTTCGTGTCACATATTCCCTTTTCATAAACATGCTTGTTGAAGATCTACGAAGGTGAATATTTCGAGGAGTAGTCACGATATTCATCACCTTTACACTGGCCAGTTCAGATATGTCTTCCATAGATGTTACATTTCCGAAGCACAGTTCGACGACAAAGAAATGGTTGTATATGATGTCTCTCTCTGTTCGTGCCCTTGCGTGCAGGTGTCGGCCCTCATTAATATTCTCTTTCGAACTCTGATGAACACAGAATAAATCTATGATACCTGTGACACCAGGGGTGATACCTGGCTTGATGAACCAGAGCCTTTGTACTTGCATTTTGGCACTAAGGTGGTCAGTCATTGACAAGAGGCTTCGAAGGCTCTTTTTAGAAAAAGCAAACGATTATTGCACTAGAACGTAGCCAAGATTCACAAGCAAGACGAAATTGTCCACAGGTTTGTTCACGGCGAAACACATTTGCGTGAGTCCTATATCAAATGCATGATACGTAAGGGAAGATGAGGACGACTGACTCTACTACCACGGTACAGCAAGAAGTTGGCGGGCTATTTTTCTGGCCTGAATCTACATTAGTTCTATTACGTTCCTGGAATACGGTTTTCCTTTGTTCCAAAACGTTTCTGTAAGATTAGCACTGTGACATTACCTGGACATAATCACTTCCCAGTGCAGTGAGAGAGTTGAGTTTAATAGCAAAATGGGTTCCTTCTCTTCCGTTCAATATTCCTTTCAATTGGGTATTGAGTGGTGTCCAAACTTGTGATCCTCGAG
>NW_025171878.1:0-1819 GCF_004010195.1 Chiloscyllium plagiosum | reverse complement strand
TTTTGAATAGTGTCTTGATGCAACTTAGTTTGTATGTGTTGGGGTGGTTGCTTTCATAGTTCAGGACTTGGTCTGTGTGTGTGACTTTCCTGTAAATCTTTGTGGTGAATTCTCCATTCGGTGTTCTCTGTACCATCACGTCTAGGAATGGGAGTTGGTTGTCCTTTTCTTCCTCTCTCGTGAATCGGATTCCTGTGAGTGTGGCGTTGATGATCTGGTGTGTGTTCTCTATTTCTGTGTTTTTAATTATTACAAAGGTGTCATCAACATATCTGACCCAGAGTTTGGGTTGAATTTGTGGTAAGACTGTTTGTTCTAACTTTTGCATTACTGCTTCTGCTATGAGTCCAGAGATCAGTGAGCCCATGGGTGTTGCGTTGATTTGTTTGTATAGCTGGTTGTTGAATGTGAAGTGTGTTGTGAGGCACAAGTCCAGTAGTTTGAGTATGCCGTCTTTGTTGATAGGTTCAACGTCCTGTTGTCTGTTATGTCTGTCCAGCAGGTTGGCTATTGTTCCTCTCTCTTCACAGATTCCACCAGAGCTGAGTTCCTCCACCACTTAGTTTTTATTTTAGATCTCCAGCAGCAGCAGTATACTGTTTTGAAAGCCTCTGCGACCCCCATCTTTTTACAGTGTAAGCTATTGATGGGACAAGATATTTCCTTGAATGATGACGGCAATACCTGGGAAACAACCGTATTGATGACAGTGAGAGTGCAATTATGTCATACTGTGCTTTACTCATATGTGAAACAGATCTTTCAACTTGAACAGTGCCCATATTTAAGAGATAGGCCTTGAATTATTAAAAGGTATTATAATCACCTAGTCTTATCCTGGTATGATGCATGGGTGATTTTTGATTGGTCAATGAACTTTACATTGTTAGACTTCACAATAATTGTTTACAATTGGTGGCTTAATGGGCCTCTACCTCCAAGGGTGAAAAATCAGCATTTCATATCCCACAAGAAGTGATAATACCATAAAATAGCTGTACACTGTACCTCAAAGGAATAAGACATTCCTTAAAAGAGGTGACCAAAGTAGGATTGCCAGAGGCAATAAATTAAAATCTGGTGTATATTTTGCTAATTATTTCATTTCACATATGTTTCAACTAAAGTAAGTGCAAAACTTACATGTCCCAGCGCAAACAGACTTAACTCAAATGATCTACGCCAGTCTTTAACTTGATTACTTCAGTTCACTTATCAATGTCAACCGATATCCTTCCATTCCTTTCTCCCTCATTTACTTAACTAGTTCTTCTTTAGATGCATCACTGCTCATCCATTCGAGCACATCAAGTGGGAGTGAGTTCCACATTGTCACCGCTGAATAAAGATGCTTCTCCTCACTATACGTAACGACTGTTGACTCTTAATTCAGAACGTCACAAATTTCAGTTTAAAGAGAAATAAACCTTTATTTATTGATGTCAGTCTCACACTGTAATCAACTCCTCTTGACCTGTAAAATGGCCCATTAAGTCTGCGACAGACTCTGGGTGACACCAAAGAAGTCTCATAGCCTTCTTGTGGTGGCAGCCCTTGATGAATCTCTGAAGCTCTCGTTTGGGTATGACTGATACAAATTTCTTAACATCACATGGTTAATTGCAATTACATTATTAAAACAGGAATTTCTCAACCTTACAATGACAAAGAATTGCTATCTTCCTGTTACATATACTGAATTATTCACATAGAGTCATAGCGTCATAGAGATGTACAGCATGGAAACAGACACTTCGGTCCAACATGTCCATGCCGCCCAGATATCCCAAGAGAGAAAGTGAGGGCTGCAGATGCTGGA
>NW_025171877.1:0-1819 GCF_004010195.1 Chiloscyllium plagiosum | reverse complement strand
AGAGATTCAACAATTAAAGGGGAGGAAACAGTGCAGTGTGGGGGAATGAACAATTGATCGCCACACTCATAAACTGAAAGTAGCTTTTCATCAGAGTAAATATATGAACAGAGAGACTTACTAGAAATTCTAACTGAATCGAAGATGGGATACTAATAACCTTGAATTATGTAAATATGGTATTCTAGCTTGGATCGTGATGAGAGACGATCATAGCATATAGAATATACAAAGCAGAACCAAGTTAGACTTCTGATATGACTTGTTAATGTCCGGTTCATTGTTTCCAGATTCAGAAGCATTGAAGGAATGTCCGGTCCATTGTTTCCAGATACAAATCTGTTGCGGTAGCGTTCCAATGGATTTTTATTCACAGATTTTGTTCACTCATTCTGTAGTTCCAATCTCTCTCACTTTCTCTCCGCACTTAGAGTCATCAGTAGCTCCTGAGAGAGAGAGAGAGAGAGAGAGAGAGAGAGAGAGAGAGAGAGAGAAAGAGAGAGAGAGAGAGAGAGAGAGAAAGTATTTAGAGCCACACTATGAAAAACTCCTTTAAAAGTGTTGACTTTTTAAACACAAAAGGGAAAGCTTCCAGCCACTTATCCTCTCTAGACAGAAAATGCATGAGTGTTGTTCAATGAAAAGATGATGACTGGTCATGAGCTGTCAATACTCCGAGTATGCTTGGGTGTTATTTCAGATTTCTGATGCGTGTAAATGCCTGACAATGTTTTAACATGTAGATAGGTACTAACAGTGGAAGTGACAATTCAGTACGATATCCTCAGGACAACGTGTAAATCGCAAAATAGGTGACAAACAAAAATGATGAAGAGTGTGGCACCTACACAGAGAAAAGAAGAATTGCTTTCACACAGAGAGTGGCTAACTTGTAGAATTATCCATCACAGATAGCAGTTGAAGCCTGTCATTGAATGTTTTCAACCAGAAGATATGGATTGTTCTCTGGTGTTTAGTGAAGGCAAAAGTAAGTTATGGCGAAAAAGTTGGAACAGGGTACTGAGAAGGTTGATCGGTCATGATCACATTGAATTATTTAACAAGCGCGAAGGCTGCATGGCCTACTCCTGCTCGCTACTCTAACTTTATAGACATTTGGCGAACTTGCACAAGACATGTTCCAGTTTTGTAGCCTGTAAATTATGGATTATCAAATGAATCAGTGTTGGGGCCACCATTATTCACAATTTGTTTCACCAACATGGATTACGAAAGTGAACAAACCAAGCTGAGTGATAGAAGAAAACATAGGAAAGCCAAGTGTTTAGAATAACAGCAATATTGTGCAGAACGTTATAGAAAGGCTAAGTCTGTAGGCAAAAACCTGGTAGATCAAATAAACGGTGACTAAATTTACGGTAATGCATGGGGCAGGGTGAATAGCGATTTCCAATCTTTTTGGAATGGTGTTTCGACTCTTGTGAACATAGAACTAAGGATGATGACTGCACAGGAAAGAAGTCTAGTTTTCCACCACATCATTCATTGCATTGGTGATAGAAACCAAGGGACAAAATTCAGAATTTGCATTACTACCTCAATGAACGACGATCAGTGACACATATGGTCACATCTATAAAGAGCTCAATGGAAGATAGTGTCAATGATGATGAGAGAGTCACTCACTGCTGATGGTACGATTTCAGATTGGCTTTCTATGGGAATGTTGAGCATGGAGACCGTTGTAGAAAACCCAAGCTGATCTGCCTGTGCCCAAGATGCATGAGACAGACTGCTCACATTCGAGTCCCATTTCTGAAAATGTGTCAGGCCATATTAGAAACGTGAACTCAGTTAT
>NW_025171876.1:0-1819 GCF_004010195.1 Chiloscyllium plagiosum | reverse complement strand
AGCTGTTCTCTATATTACACATGGGAACTGCTGAACTCTATATTATTCACAGGAACTGCTGTTCTCTGTATTAGACATGGGAACTGCTTTTCTCTATATTATACACAGGATCTGCTGTACTCCATATTATACACTGGGACTGCTGTTCTCTATATTAGATATGGGAACTGCTGTTCTCTATATTATACACAGGGTCTGTTGTTCTCTATATTAGACATGGGAACTTCTGTTCTCGATATTATGCACAGGAACTGCTGTTCTCTATATCATACACAGGGATAGCTGTTCTCTACACTCGACATGGGAACTGCTCGTCTCTATATTATGCACAGGGACTGCTGTTCTCTATATTAGACATGGGAACTTCTGTTCTCTATATTAAACACAGGAACTGCTGTTCTCTGTTTTATACACAGGTACAGCTGTTCTCTATATTACACATGGGAACTGCTGTTGTCTGTATTACACACAGGTACTGCTGTTCTCCATATTAGACATGGGAACTGCTCTTCTCTATATTATGCTCAGGGACAGCTGTTCTCAATATTAGACACAGGGACAGCTTTTCTCTATATTTGACATAGGAACTGCTGATCTCCATACTATACACTGGAACTACTGTTATCTATATTAGAAATGGGAACTGATGTTCTCTATATTATGCACAGGAACTGCTGTTCTCTATAGTACACATGGGAACTGCTTGTTCTCTATATTATACACAGGAACTGCTGTTCTCTACATTAGACATGGGAACTTCTGTTCTCTATATTAACCACAGGAACTGCTGTTCTCTATATTAACCACAGGAACTGCTGTTGTCTATATTATACACAGGTACAGCTGTTCACTATATTACACATGGACTGCTCTATTACACACATGTACTGCTGTTCTCTATATTAGACATGGCAACTGCTCTTCTCTATATTAAGCTCAGGGACAGCTGTTCTCAATATTAGTCACAGGGACAGCTTTTCTCTATATTTGACATAGGAACTGCTGAACTCCATACTATACGCAGGGACTTCTATTCTCTGTATTAGAAATGGGAACTGATGTTCTCTATATTATACACATGGACTGCTATTCTCTGTATTAGAAATGGGAACTGATGTTCTCTATATTATACACATGGACTGCTGTTCTCTATATTCAACATGGGAACTGCTGTTCTCTATATTATACACAGGGACTGCTGTTCTCTATATTAGTCATCGGAACTGATGTTCTCTATGTTATACACAGAGACAGCTGTTCTCTATATTACACATCAGAACTGCTGTTCTCTATATTATTCACAGGAATTGCTGTTCTCTATATTAGACATGGGAACTGCTGTTCTCTATATTATACCCAGGGACTGCTCTTCTCTATATTTGACATGGGAACTGCTGTTCTCTACATTATACACAGGGACTGCTGTTCTCTATATTAGACAAGGGAACAGCTGTTTACGAGATTAGACACTGTGACTGCTGTTGTCTATATTAGACATGGGAACTTCTGTTCTCTATATTATACGCAGGGACTGCTGTTGTCTATATTTTGCACAGGGACTGCTGTTCTCTATATTAGACATGGGAACTGCAGTTCTCTGTATTATACACAGGGACACCTGTTCTCTATATTAGACATGGGAGCTGCTGTTCTGTATATTATACACAGGGACCCCTGTTCTCAATATTAGACATGGGAACCGCTGTTCTCTATATTATACACAGGGACTGCTGTTCTCTATATTATACACAGGGACAGCTGTTCTCAATATTACACATGGGAACTTCTGTTCTCTATATTATTCACAGGAATTGCTGTT
>NW_025171875.1:0-1819 GCF_004010195.1 Chiloscyllium plagiosum | reverse complement strand
ATTACATCCAAATGTGCGGAATTGCGGGTGAAGATTCACGAATACTTCAATCTGACATAAGTGCTCTTTTTAAAAATAAAATCTGGGGGAAACTGCAACCAGAAAGATTTCCAATTATCTCTGGAGGAAGAGAATTCAAAACTCGTGCCATTGACCAAGGGGACACAGTGAAAGTTACAGTGGTCTAGGAACCTTGTGAGTAAGGTGGGGATGAGACAAGGACAAATAGACAGTCTGTCACATGGGGGAAGGCAAGAGAGATTAAATTGCAGAAATGGTAGTCCATCAAGGCCACGGGGAATGGAGTTAGGGCTGGGAAAGAAACCAGGAAACAAGGTGAGCAGCTGTCAAAGAAATATATTGAAAAAACAGATTATAACAACATAGAGGGCAGAGTACGCAGTCTGAAGTTATTGCTCTGAATGATGAGGACAGAACGCTGTAAAGCCTGGGTAATTCTATTACAGCCAACATATACCGGATGGGCCAAGTGGCCTAGATCTGTGCTGCAAATTTCTGATAAATTTATTCCGACATTTAGAGTTCAAATCTGATGATGCTCATAAATTCTGAAATTTGACTTGAGTTTAATATTCTAGGGAAATGTCAAATAAATCACATTGATCCCTTTCTGCAGACTTTAGTCCATTGCCCTGCATGTTCCAGCATTTCAGTTACATCCATGTCCTTTTATTCTAATGTGATGCTGGTTACTGCCTCTGCCACCTGTCTCCCACCATCTCCGAGTTAAATGAGTTCTTCCCCCGACCTTTCTGAGAATTAGTTTCAAATTAAAACTTCCAGTTACCGACCTCTGTTATAAATAGCTCCTTCCTATCCACTCGATCTAGATTCCTCAGCATTTTATCACTTCAATTATATCTCAGCTCATCTTCCTCAGAAAACATCCCTAGCCTATCCAACCTTTCCTCAGAGCAGAAATTTTCCAATTGTAGAAACATTCTGATCATTCTCTTCTGTACCCTCTCTGGTGTGATCACATCAACCCTGGAATAAGGGGATCAGAAATGTGTACTGTACTTTAGCTGTGGTCAAACGAGTGTTCCTGATATTTTCCATGTCACCTCCGTGTTCTTGTGGTTGTCGCTCAGACAAGAAGTGTCCTGGCTTTCCCACATGGAACTGGATATGCACTCCATGAGGCTGGAATTCCCTACCATATGTCTATTTGTTAACTAATCATAAATTAACTTCAGATTAAAACAAGATTATCTTCTTCCATTATACTCAAGCCACCTTACTTTTTAAAATCTCTTTAAAATTATTACTATCTAAACACAACAGACTTTAATTTGCTGATCAAGTATTCAGATGTCTCCACTGTTACAATCACTCGAAGGTTATCTTGACCTTCAGCTACATTTGGTGAATTAAACAGTGATTGTAAATATATGAATATCAAACGGACTTGAGTTTTATGATAATTAATCCAGTCTGACATTCTTGTTAGTTAATATTTTGAAGAGAACTGTCCTCAGAACTCCAGCTGTGCTCTGACCTCATTCACAACTGGATGTGGTTGGACTGCAGATCTTAGATCTGTTCTGTTGTTTCCCGGATTGCTTCACTCTGTCTATCACTTGCTGCTTATTTGGCACACAAGTAGTCCTCGTTGGTAACTTCATCAGGTTAACACCTCATTTTTAGGTATTCATGCTGCTGTTACTGACATGCCCTCCGGAATTCTCTCAGTTGAATGAGGATTGATTCTCTGGTTTGAGGGTAAGAGGCAAGGAAGGGAATATGCTGGGCCGTGATTCCGCAAGTTTTGTTGGAGTACAATTCTACTGCTGTTGGT
>NW_025171874.1:0-1819 GCF_004010195.1 Chiloscyllium plagiosum | reverse complement strand
TGCCAATCGTTCCTCCTCACCATACTTGGGCAAGCTCTCTTTTAAATTTTGGTCATCTCCACAAGTTACCACTGCCTTGGTAGATTCATTAATACTGTGCAGTAAGTCAAAGGTACTTGGTTCAGAAAACTGATTACTTGCATTTTGATCATTCAAGCTGTTTTTAAATGAACTCAGCTTAAAGTCTTACTGAGCTCAAATTCTTCCGCCTGCCGTTCTGTAACTTCTTTTGAAAGCTCTGGCTTTTTTCCTTCATCACAACACGTTTTGTAGTCTTGACCTAATTTATCCTCCACAAGTAGGTCCCTTTCATCTTCAGTTGTATCGATGCCATCCCCATAGTGTTCAGGTCGAAGGGAAATCTTGTGGGGAGGAGCAAAGATGCCACATTTGTCCTTGCATGTGAAGTATTCAACTCCATCATATGTCCCATTATGACTGCCTTCTGGCTTATCCAGCTCCACACCAGCCCAAAAGACACTGGCGAAGCTAGTTCTGCCCTTGAAGCAAAGTGTCCCTAATGGATGCTACTAACTAAAATTCTTGCACCAATTTGGGATTCAGGCAGCTCATCGGTTTCAGTCAACATGGCTGTTGGGGTGCGACACGGAGAGGGAGAATGTGATGGCATGGGAATCTGTTCCTCATTGCTAGCGTCACTTTGCTCTTCTCAGTTGGTGATTTCAGAATGTACGCTACCACAGCTGGGAGAGTATTTCTCACCCAGTCGCTCACTGATTTCATCATCCACACTCATACTTGGTGAAACACTTCGAGAAAGCTTCTCCCCTTCATTCATTCCCACCTGCTGAAATGCACAGGACAGGAGAGCACTTGGGCCTCAGTGAGATTTTTGTCACGAGTGATTTTGATCCTTCGCGAAAGGGCTTCTGCAGATTCCGGGCCAGCTTCGCAACTCCCACTGTGTAAACTTTTATTCATGTCTTCATTCCTCCTTCTCAATGACTCAAAACTTTGAGTAAGTTGCTTCCTTTCCTTGGGAAAGGTACTCAAAACCTTGAGAATAAGAATCATTCTCTGATGGAGTTCTTTTCAATTCTCCAGAGTCAGATAGCGCAGATGCAATGGAGGTGCCCGACTTAACTGATCTGACAATCTTCACAGAACTGGCTGAATGATCACTTGCACCGTCCTCCTCATCAGGATAGCCATCCATGTGCAAGTAATATTCCTCATCCTTCAAGTCCTCAAATGTCTTTTCAACAAGCTAAGCTACTAAAGGCTGTTTTGTGTCATCAGATAGGACTCTGTTTATTGGAGTTAATTCCTGATACGCTCAGGGACATTGATGTGCGGCAGTTTCTCAATGTCTAATTTCAGCAAGGGTTCAGACTGATCAGATTGCTGAGGCAAGCCTAGTACATCCTCGACATCAGAGTCTTATGATTTTAGATGACCAAGTTCCTCCTGGATATCATCTTGCACAGACTGATGATTGGATACAACACTTTCATCACCAGAACCATCCTTTGGCCTAAATGCCAACTGATCTGGCATACGACTATATTTAAGAGCTCCTGCCACATTATCCAGCCCTTCGACAAAGTCAGGTCGAGATTTCAAATAACATTTGAAAACTGGAGAAGGACTCTTAGAGGGGGCATCAAGTCGAAGAGTGCAGACTTGTTTCGATCTGATGCATAGTTCGCTGAGCAAGTTGGATTTCTGCCCATCTGGACTCGACAATCTTTGATCTGTAACAAATATAAGCAATTTGTGTTTATAACTCGGTATCTATAAAGAAAGTGCCAAAATATAATGCCTGTCACAATCAATGATCCCCAAAATCTTATTGTAG
>NW_025171873.1:0-1819 GCF_004010195.1 Chiloscyllium plagiosum | reverse complement strand
ACACAAATTTCAGAAGCCGCTTCCTCCTCTACCCTTACCATAACTTCCGTCCCTGCCTTCACAGACTTCTGAGAAAAATGCTCTTCACAAACACAACGTCGCTTTTTGCCCTGAATTGATGTATGTTTTGTAATTCCCTCCATCACGAAACTTATTCACGACCTGTTTGAAATATCACCAGTCCCTATCTTGGAGTCATTGCTGTTGCGTAATAAACCACGATCTATGTCTTGTTAAATTTCAGACTTTACAGTTCCAGCACTCTTCCAAGCACTCTTTCTGGTGTAAATATTTTGATCACAACCTTGCTCTTGTCTTGAAAGTAAATTCATGGTCGACAGACTGTGCCAGTTTATACATGTCGCTGGCACAGTTATTACACTGAAGACACTGTTTCAAAACCTATCACATATAATGTCAGAATGAAAATTCAAACGACAGGAATTGAAAATAAAAAACGAATTTCAGTAAAGGCAACCGCAACGCCAGCAGCATTTTGTCTGTAAGCTTATCTATTTCACTGATGTCCTTTGGTAAATAAATCTATCATAATTATTTTGTCTGAATTAAGAGTGACTTCAGACTCACAGCAATGTGTTATGCTTTGTACTACCTTAAGGTATGGCCTCACAGTAAACGTCATTTAGTCATATCAATAAAAGCAGCACTTGCCAGCAATGCAAACATCCCATGAAATAATAAAGTTAACGTTGAATGAAAACACAGAATGATGCTATAGATCGGAAACAAAAATAATGAGCAATTGCCTGAGAAACTGAGGAGAATTGACAGACTCGTTTCGAGAGGAAAACACAACTGGCATTTCGGGTCAACTGACTATATATCAAAACTGTACACACCTGCGAAATGTAATGATTGATGTTGGTGAAACGAACGTCTGTTGTGAAGGGGAGAAGGAATGCTCTGAGCAGATGTCGAAAGAGAACGACAGAAAGCAAGAAGCAAACAGAGATTGTTTATGATCAGATGGAACAGAAATAAAATACGAGATTAACTTTATTTATTTTTCTCTATGTTTCAATGTTCGTGAATATCATGTCCATGCAGGCTTTACAGCAAAGTACCTCTTGAAAGTGCATTATGCCTTTGTGTCTCTACAGTAAGTGCGATCATCTTCTTTTATTCAGTAATGGATGCTGTGCCAGAAGTTAATTTCATTTCCTCATGTCTGAGAGATGTTCGTGAGCTGCCTTTTGAACAAACTGTAGTCCGTGTGTTGTAAGTAGTCGGTAAGTAGTACTTAATTTCCTTGAGTCGACAGTGGGCTTTTGCAAAGCACAGCAGATTACGCAGCATCCGTGGATCAGTAGAGTCGACGTTTCGGGCAAAAGCCCTTCATCAGGAGTGAGGCTGTGAGCCGAGGGGGTGGGGAAATGAATGGACAGATCGTGGGATTGTGGAGCGATAGGTGGATGGAGGAGAGGACAAAGGTGATAGGTCAGAAGGAAGTTGGAGCGGATAGATGGATGGAAGATGGATAGGTAGGACACGTCATGAGGCCGATGCCGAGTGGCAGAGGAGAAGACCTGGGGGTTCCAGTGACATAAAGAGACTCGCTGAGATCCTTGCAGAGAAAGGAGGAGAACTTCTTCAAGTTCGGCATTTTTGGAAGAAGCTTGACTTTCAGTTTAAAATCAACTAGGCGAAAGTGGGGACTGCAGATGCTGCAGATCATGATCCAGAGTGTGATGCTTGAAAATCACAGTAGGTCAGGTAGCATCCGAGGAGCAGGAGAGTCAGCGTTTCGTGCGAAAGCACTTCATCAGGAATGAGGCTGTGTGCCTAGGGAGTGTAAAGC
>NW_025171872.1:0-1819 GCF_004010195.1 Chiloscyllium plagiosum | reverse complement strand
AGCATCCAGATGCCTTTTACATGATGTATTTGTCCCACACTCCACCACTTCCTCTGGCAGCTCATTCCACATGCACACCCTCTGCGTGAAATGGTGCTCGTGGGTTCGTCAAAAACTTCCCCCTCTCAATTTCAACCAATGCCCTCTAGATTTGTATGCCCCAATCTGTGGAAAAACCCTGACTCCTCACCCTATCCATGACCATTTTGATTTTATAAACATTTACTGCTGCAAAATGTGACTCCAATCAACACGAATGGCTGTACTTTCAGTCATCCTGGGCCTAAATTCTGAAATGCAATACTGACACCTCTTCCTTCTCCATCAAGTCACAATTATCAATCCATTTTAATCAGTTTGTTCAGGTGTGTTATGAAACACTTCTGTGGGATTTGCACCCAGACCTTTGTGCCGGAGATAGGGACACTAGCACCATTCAGAAATACCCGAAAAGCTGTAACATTATTCTCCTGTGTGTTTGCTCATCAACCTGTTCCGACATGCTGTGACATACCTCTGCAACAGGCAGGACTTGAATCCAGAACTTCTAGTCTAGAGCTTGGAACACCACCACGCACGGTCAGGAATCAAATCCAGACCTCTGGCTCAGAGGCAGGGACATTACCATACCCAGATTTTGGGTCATATTTTAAGCGTCAGCTTTCAGCTCGGTGTGGATTTACTATAATCAGGCTACCAATACTGAATTACACAAAACACTTTGTATTAAACAAGTGCAAAATATTTGTCTTAAGTGTAGGATGTTGAATGTACGGGATTAGTGGTGCTGGAAGAGCACAGCAGTTCAGACAGCATCCGAGGTGCAGTAAAATCGACGTTTCAGGCAAAAGCACTTCCTGATGATTTTACTGCTCCTTGGATGCTGCCTGAACTGCTGTGCTCCTCCAGCACCACTAATCCAGAATCTGGTTTCCAGCATCTGAAGTCATTGCTTTTACCTTGTTGGGTGTACGTGCTGTGCCATCGAAGTTAACTATGAACAGCTTTAATCGCTATTATCTGTAGTCTGCAATATTAGGGAAAGAAATCCTGCAGACACACTCTGCACAATGAAGGGTCTCGAATATATTTTCATTACTGAACACCAGAGACGGAAAAGACCATAATATCTAGCCCCAAAAAACCGATCAGTATTACCCAACTTTCACGTGTGAATGCTTTCTTCCTAAAACCATGAAATGATACCAGGCCGCTGATTACTGTTCAGCCTCTCCTCCCCACTGACTGTGTCTGCAATCTGTCCCTCCTGCCCCTAACCACAGAACGCAACCCAAGCTCAGGGTCTTTGTGAAAATCAAGCCCGGAGTGTGCAGGCCTCCTGGAAAGGGGGAGGGAACTTTAAAATTAAACGGGGAAGGTGAGGTGGCAGTAATATCACTCACTGGGCTGAGGAGTGGCAGATGGAGTTTAGTTTGGATTAATGCGAGGCATTGGATTTGGTAAATCAAACAAGAGCAGGACCTATACAATTAAAAGCAGGGCCTTTGTCAGTGTTGTAGAACAGAGACCTAGGCCGTCAGCGTCCCCATTGGGCGGTGGGGCGTAATAACCCTATCAAGTGTAATTGGTACTTTGGATTTTGTTTCGTTCTTTTTTTATAGTTTTAGCTTTGGAAAGTTTTGAGAGCTTGTGAGTTGCAGTAGTTTTAAGGCTCGATAAGTCTTTTGTCATTAATGCTCAGCGATGTGTAATTCGATATGAAATTCTCTGGAGTTCAAATGTTGCTGCAGTGTGTTATGGATAATGATGCGCTTAAATGGTGTATCTGGAACATTAAGGGGAGCCATCTGCCAGTCAA
>NW_025171871.1:0-1819 GCF_004010195.1 Chiloscyllium plagiosum | reverse complement strand
ACTCAATCCGCCCTCTGTGTAACAATTTGACCCGCATGTCATTCTTTTGAAGATCTCTCTCTCCTAACCTTAAAAATGTGGCCCCTTCTCTTGAGACTCCCCCATCCTGGGGAAAATGCAGCGACCGTTAACTCTATCTATATCTCTTATTATCTTATAAACTTCTGTAAGGTCACCTCTCAATCTCCAGGCTCCTGTGAAAAACGAGTCAGCATATTCTGCCATTTTTCACATCTCAAACCTTCCATACCCAGCAACATCCTGGTATATCTCTTCTGAACCCCTTGCAGCAGAAAATATCCTCCCTATAACTGGGTGACCAGAATGGACAAGAGTGTTGCAGAAGAGGCCTCACCAATATCGGTATAATCTCAACATGACGTCCCAAATCCTACACTCAATGGACTGAGCAATAGTCAATCATGCCTTATCCATCCTGTGTTGCAAACTTCAAGAATTATGTCCCCAGAGGTTGCTCTGCTCTGAAACACTAACCGAGGCCCTAACATTAATTATATAAGCTCTACCCTTGTTTGTTTTACCAAATTTATTAGGTTGCATTTATTCAAATTGAATTCCTTCTACAGTTTTTCAGCCCATTCACTCATCAAGATCCCTTTGTAATCTTAGAAAACCTCCTTCACTGTCAATTATTCCACCCTCCAAACTTCCAGCCCATCTCATGTGGCTGTCAATGGTACAAATACCTTTGCTCAGGGCTCCACAATTTCTTCCCTAGCATCGCCTGTCTTACAGTTAATCAAGTCCTGGGACTTTCCATACCTTTGTGTTATAAAGCTTCCATCACCACCTCTTCTATAACATGCACTCTTTTCAAGTCATAGAGATGTACAGCATGGAAACAGACCCTTCGGTCCCACTCGTCCATGCTGACCAGAAGATCTAATCAAATCCATCTCATTTACCAGCATTTGACCCATGTACCACTAAACCATTACAATTCATATTCCCATCCAGATATCTTTTAAATGTTGTCATGGTATCAGTATCTGTTACATTCTCTCTCAGTTCATTTCGTACATGTATCACCTTATGCATGAAAAAACTGTTCCTTCGGTCCCTTTTAAATCTTTCCCCTCTAAACTTAAACATATGCCCTCTAGGTTTGGACTACCCAATCCCTGGGAAAAGACCTTGAATGTTTACCCTATCCATACCCCTCATGTTTATATAAATGTCTGTCATGTCACCCCTCAGTCTCCGATGCTCCAGGGAAAATAACCCCAGCTTATTCAGCAACAACCCTGGCAACATCTTGTCAATCTTTTCTGAGCACTTTCCAGTTCCCCTCATCTAAGTCATTAATAAAAATTACAAACAGTAAAGGCCCAAGGACAGATCTCTGTGGAACACCACTCACCACAGACTTTCAGGCAGAATATTTTCCGTGTACTACCATTCACTGTCTTCTGTTGGCCACCCAATTCTGTATCCAGACAGCTAAGTTCCCCTGTATTCTATTTCTCCTGACCTTCTGAATGAGCCTACCATGGGGAACCTTATCAAATGCCTTGCTGAAGTCCATATATACCTCATCCACAGCTCGACCCTCATCAACGTTTCTAGTCACATCCTCAAAAAACTCGATAAGGTTTGTGAGGCATGACCTACCCCTCACAAAGCCGTGTTGACTGCATTTAATCTAGCCATGCTCTTCCAGATGGTCATAAATCCTATCCCTCAGAATCCTTTCTAACACCTTGCAGACGACAGACGTGAGACTTACTGGTCTGTAATTGTCGGGTATTTCCCTATTTCCTTTCTTAAGAGAGGAATTACATTTGCCTCTCTCCAGTCC
>NW_025171870.1:0-1819 GCF_004010195.1 Chiloscyllium plagiosum | reverse complement strand
TCCATGCCCCCATTTTTCTATAAAAGTCCCCTCTCCCTCTATCCATGTGCATTATCTTTGTATAAAAGCGCACTCTCCCTCTATCCATGCACCCATATTTCTATGAAAGCCCTCTTTCCCTCTACCCATGTGCCTCATCTTTCTGTCAAAGCCCCCTTTGCCTCGATCCATATGTCTCATCTTTCTATAAAAGCCCCCTCTCCCAATATCCATACTTCTATCTCTCTTTAAAAGCCCCCTCACACTCTATCCATATGCCTCACCTTTCTCTAAAAGCCCCTCTCCCTTTATCCATGCCCCCATCTTTTTATAAAAGCCCCTTCTCCATCATTCCATGCACCCATCTTTCTTTAAAAGCCCCCTCACCCTCTGTCCATGTGACTCGTCTTTCTATAAAAGCCCCCCACCCTCTATCCATGCCCCATGTGCTTGGGAAATCACATCTCACTAACTTGATTGAGTTTTTTGAAGAAGTAACAAAGAGGATTGCTGAAGGCAGAGCGGTGGATGTGATTTATGTGGACTTCAGTAAAGCATTCAACAAGGTTCCTCAAGGTTGCTCCAACTATCCATGCCCCATCTTTCTATAAAAGCCCCTTCTCCCTCTATCCATGCACCCATCTTTCTTTAAAAGACCCCTCTCCCTCTATCCATGTTCCAATCTTTGGATACAAAACTGGCTGTAAGATAGAAGACAGAGGATGGTGATGGAGGGTTACATTTCAGACTGGAGGCCTGCGACCAGCGGTTTGACACAAGGAGTGGTGCTGTGTTCACTGCTTTTCATAATTATATAAATGATTTGGATATGAACATGGGAGGTATAAGTTAGTAACTATCCATGTCCCAATCTTTCTGTAAAAGCCCCCTCTCCCTCTATCTATGCCCCCATCTTTCTATAAAAGCCCCCTCTCCCTCTATCCATGCACCCCATCTTTCTATAAAAGCCCACTTTCCCTCTATCCATGTGGATCATATTTCTATAAAAGCCCCCTCTGCCTCCATCCATGTGTCTCATCTTTCTGTTAAAACCCCCTCTCCCTCAATCCATGCTCCTATCTTTCTACCCCCTCTCCCTCAATCCATCCTCCTATCTTTCTTTAAAAGCCCCCTCATACTCTATCCATGCCCCCAAATTTCTATAAAAGCACCCTCTCCCACCATCGATGCTCCATCTTTCTATAAAAGCGCCCTCTCCCTCTATCTATGCTCACATCTTTCTATAAAAGCCCCCTCTCACTCTATCTATGCTCGCATATTTCTATAAAAGCCCCATCTCCCTCTATCCATGCCCCCATCTTTCTATAAAAGCTCCCTCTCCCTCTGTTCATGCTCCCCTCTTTCTATAAAAGCTACCTCTCCATCTATCGTGTGCTATCATCTTTCCATAAAAGTCCCCTCTCCCTCTGTCCATGGGACTCATCTTTCTGAAAGCCCCCTCTCCCTCGATCCATGCTCCCATTTTGCTACAAAAGCTCCCTCTCCATCTATCCACGCACCCATCTTTCTTTAAAAGCCCCCTCACCCTCTGTCCATGTGCCTCATCTTTCTATAAAAGCCCCCTCTCCCTCTATCTATGCTCCCATCTTTCTATAAAAGCCCCCTCTCCCTCTGTCCATGCAGCCATCTTTCTATAAAAGCTCCTCCCTGTCCCTCTATCCATGATCCCATCTTTCTATAAATGCTCCTCCCTGTCCCTCTACCCATGCTCCCACCTTTGTATAAAATCCCCCTCACCCTCTGTCCATGTGCCCCATCTTTCAATAAAAGTCCCCTCTCCCTCCATCCATGCCCCCATCTTTATATAAAACCCCCCTCT
>NW_025171869.1:0-1819 GCF_004010195.1 Chiloscyllium plagiosum | reverse complement strand
GTCTGAAGATATGGTCTGAAGGTAAGGGATTTTTGACACGAAGAATTTGACAAGAATTTTGTCAGAATCTTTCATGCACACAACTTCCACCACAGAGAACGAGCAGGTCAGCAGGTGAATATGAACACGATCGTCTCCGTGTTCCCTCCAGGTCAAACACTGTCCTGACATGTCTGACATATAGTCCTGTTGGAGCAGACATTTATTACAATTCAATCATTGCAAAATTGAGGCCTCTGACTTCAGTCCCAAACTCAAAATTCACTGCCTCGCCACTGAGTCGAACGTGTGATGCTGGAAAAGCGCAGCAGGGCAGGCAGCAACGAATGAGCTGGACAATCGATATTTTGGACTTCATCAGGAAAGAGGCTTGTGAACCGAGGGGGTACAGTGACAAATGAACGCGGGTGGTGTGGGACAAGGTAGCGGAGAGTGTGATAGATTGATGGAGGTGGGACAATGATGAAACGTCGCAGCGCAGGCTGGAGCAGATAGGTGGGATGGAAGTTGTACAGATAGGACAGTTCGTGAGAGCGGCGGAGGCTCTGTACCTGAATGAACTTGGCTGTGTGGGAGGGAGATTTGACTGTTCAGCCAGAGGCCAGTGGTGTTGTTTGGTGCGGGTGTCCCGGAGTTTTTTTTCGAAGCGGTCTGTAATTAGGCATCCAATTTCCTCAATATCGAGGAGACAGCAAAGGGAGCAATTGTTACAGTAAATGACATGCGTGGAAATGCAGGTAAAACTCTGATGGACATGCAAGTGTCTTTTGGGCCTTTGACAGAGTTGAGGACGGATGTGTGCGTGGATGTTTTGCAAATCCCGTGTAGGAATGAGAAGGTGCTGGGAGGGTAGGGTGGTTTTGTGGAAGCGTGCACTTTGTAAGGGAGTGGAAGAGGGAATGATCTTTATAGAAAATGGATAGGGGTGGGGAGGGAAGCACATCTTAACTGTTGGGGTTCATTTGCAGCTGACGGAAATACCGGAGGATGACATGATGTCTACAGAGGCTGCTAGATTTTAAAAGTATTGAAGAAAGAAGTTCTGTCCTCGTCATATTTGGAGGGATGGGTTTTGGGAGTGGGGTTGAGGGAAGTCGATGAGATGAGCTGGAATGCATCATCGACGACGTGACAAGAGAAAATGCCTTGCAACTGATTCAAATTTCTCCCTGGCATTGGTTTGAGTCTGAACAGACACGTCATTACCATGGTGACATCCTTCAACTCGTGATGTGTTTTTAACCACATATCCCCATCATCACCATGTCAGCCGACTTGCACCTCATTAACATCATTAACTCTTCCACGTCTCTGTCCTCCTGCAGCTCAAACGCTAAACCATTTGTTTGGACGACACGGTCATAATACACTTCGATCCGTTCTTTCAAATTCCCTCCCTGCTCTGGTGTTAGTGGAGCAATGTATAGAGAGAGAGAGGAGTTGAGCACGTGGCTACACGGATGGTGCAGGAGGGAGGGTTTTGGATTCTTGGATAATTGGGGCTCTTTCTGGAGTCCGTGGGACCCGTACAAGCAGGATGATCTTCATCTGAACCAGAGGGGTACCAATATCTTTAGGTGGGGGCGGGAAATTCGTTAAGGCTATTGGGGTGGGTTTAAACTAATCTAGCAGGGGGATGTGAACCAAAATTGCAGTTCAAGTATAGAAAACTTTGAGAGGAGGGAGGTCCAGAATCAAGCTTCAAGGGCGCAAGATGGCACCAGAAAGCAAGAATTTGGTTTGGGGTGTGTCTGCTTCAATGCCAGGAGCATCCAGAATAAGGTGAATGAACTTGCAGCTTGCATTGGTACCTGGGAAT
>NW_025171868.1:0-1819 GCF_004010195.1 Chiloscyllium plagiosum | reverse complement strand
AAGGAATGAGAAGAACAACTCCATATGTGGAAATGAGCTCATCTGTTCCAAGATCTTGGGTTGAGGTGTGAGCAGAATAAGCGAAGTTTAGTATAAAGGGAATATATGAAAACTATTCAGGCACACCTTACATGAGGCATTTGCCACATGTATTGGATCGAATCTACAGAGTCCGAAATCAATTTTTTCTTTGTTCTTGTTAGCAGTTGAGCCGAGTCGATTTCATTTCCACGACAATAGTTCAGATTATGTGATTGGAATGTGGGATGTGGTGGACAATGGCAGGTCTGAATGCAAAACTTAAATGAACCTATAATCCCACTGGAGATGGGGTTGGGAGTTTGCTCGTTGGGGTCGGTAGGAAGAGGACACAGTGGCAGAGAATGTAACAAGCATAGTTAAAAGACAGTAGAGGAATAACCATGGTTATTTCGCACTTTGTTTTGCAGATTGAAGGTGTTATCTCAATATGCCGAGGACAGACAAGTGGGAATATGAGCAGGACACTCTCTAAAAATGAATGGCCTTATGAGAAGGTCAGGCACATCCTTGTGCACAGGCCATAGGTATTCTGCAAAGCTGTCAACCTCTTCATTCTGCACTTGGCTTCTCCGATGTAGAGTAGGCCACATTGGGTGCACAGAATACAATACACAAGATTGGAGGAGGTGCAGATGAAATCCCGCTTCACCTAGAAAAACCATTTAGGCCTTTGGATGGTGACCCCCTTCACCTTCTCCCCAGATACCATCCATTACACCATCAGTTACTGTGATCTCCAGCAATTTCCTGTTTTCAATAATTCCCATTAATAGGCCTCTTGTCATTTATTAGTAGTAATTCAATCCCAACCTCCAGGATTTGCTTGGTAAATGCGACTTGTTGGTCTCAATGGCAAGAAAGGCCTCACTGATGTCCAACACAATTCTTCCAAATTATTCATTAATGTTATTTTTTTTTGGAGTTCGTGATTACAGTTACCTAACATAGGCAGTTGATGATTTGTCTGTAATTTTATCATGGTTGTGTTCGCAAAGAAGCATCAGTTTAGATGTGACACATTAGTTAATTCGATAAAGAAATTTTATGGCAGTGTCAATTGGTATCAGTGACTGAAACTAAAGCTCAAACAAACTGTCGGCACAAAATCTTTCAACCCTGTTAAAGAGCTGAGGGCAGCATCCAAAGTCTTTCCACACAGAGTCTATTCACTCTTTCTTAAAGTTACAGTACACATCTTCAACCTCATAACAACATCCACTATCGAAAAAGAACTACTGAGTTTGGTCCTGGCCTTCCAACATTTTGCTGCTTATGTGACGAACAATGTTTCACAGATTGTTGTGTGCATGGACTACAATGTTCTCATATTTTTGGACAGATTTAAAGGTAGTAATATGAGACTATTTCCGTGGTATCTTAAGTTACAGACCTTCAGTTTACAAATTGTGCATGTTGCACGTCGTAAAAATGTTATTGCAGATGCGTTTTCACTGATGTAAACGGAAAAGGTGTTGACAAGATTAGACCGCATTGATTCCAAAGTTATATATGAGCAGAATTAATGAGAAGTGTAACTAAAATTAATGACAAACATATTTCATAATAATGGTATTAAGATTTAGAGGAAAAAAGATAAAAATGTTGCCCACGTTTCATTAGCTGGTTTCATTCTTAATCTTCAGGGTTGACGTGTTACGAAGTTGAATGAATGTATGGTCACATTAAGGTGGAAAGTATTTTTTGAATTCAAAGTACAGAAACAACTGCCAGCAAAGAGACAGGCTGTTCCGAAACAGTTATATGTAACAATTGGTTG
>NW_025171867.1:0-1819 GCF_004010195.1 Chiloscyllium plagiosum | reverse complement strand
CAACTCTGAGAAAATTCTGTGTATCGAAACAATAATTAGTCCGTGTTGACAAAATCTTCATGTTAATGTTTAAGTTTAAACATTTCCTGAAGAACTTTCCTGAAGAAGGGCTAATGCCCGAAACGTCGATTCTCCTGTTCCCTAGATGCTGCCTGACCTGCTGCGCTTCTCCAGCAACACATTTCCATCCCATTTAAGTTTAAATGTTGACCAAGACATTGGACAATCCTGGTGTAGATTCCCAGAAACATTTTGTCTCCGTGACATATACAGATTATATGGAAGCATTAAGTGTATAAGTCCTGCCCTGATTTGCCTTTCTAATTTTGTGGAGTAACTCAGTTCAGTGAGGACAGGAAGAGACCGTCCAATTTCCTGAATTTAACATGTTCATGTTTTGGGGAATCCAGTCTGGGGCTTTACTTTTTGTGATAAAATAATCTCTAAACACTAACAGTAAACATTTTTCATGTTCCACAGAAATTTCCGGATACACAGAAAAGGTAAAATTTACATCCTTAGTTTGATTATTATTTCTAACATACCCCTCACCTACAATGGATTGACCCACACAGACTTTTATCTCCTGTTTCAGAGTGAAGCAAACTCTCCCAGAGCCACAGAAGGTTTACCCTTTAATAAATGTGGGCAAGTACATTGGCTCCCTGCAGTACAGAGTGTGGAAAAAGATGCTGACAGTGATTAATACAGGTGGGTGTGAGCTTCCTGACACCAGCTCTTCAATCGCTCTCATGATTATCATTCTCTTCATAAATATATGACTGCATTCACAATGTACTATGTTTTCTCTGTCATATGCATATTGAAATTCAAAATTGCCAGATCCACTCCCATTTTTTGCTATATGATATCATAAAGTCACACAGCACAGAAACAGGCCTTTTGGCTCCCCGTATCTATGTCAATCAACAAACACCAAATTACATGACAAATGTGAACTCCCATTTTCTTGACACCAATGCCTTCAAACCTGCTGAGCTTCTCCAGCAGTTATTTTATCTTCTCATTTCGAACATCCACAGTTCTTTCATTTTTTTTTTTAACCAATTGTCATGGATCCCATTTACCTTCCAATGATCCAAAGCCAACTACATCCTGGCATTTAAAGTGCTCACCTAGCTGCTGTTTAAATTAAAGGTGTAGGTTTGCTCGCTGAGCTGTCGGTTTGATATCCAGACGTTTCATGACCTGGGTAGGTAACATCATCAGTGGCGACCTCCAAGTGAAGCGACAAACCTTGCTGCTTAAATGTTATGAGAGTAACTGTCTTCACCACTTTCTCAGACAGAGCGCTCCATATTTATATTACTGTCTGGGTGAATTTTGGTTTCTTAGACCTCCTTCGAATCGTTTAGTCCTCACCTTAATGCCCTCTGATATTAGATATGTCTGCCATGTCCTCTGGCTCCAGGCAGAGATTGCCCCTTTGGTCTCTAATAGGTACCACTCTATCCCTGATAATTCTCTCGCTCTTAGCATTTTCCTTCATCATTTCTTCCAAAGGGTATTTCATGGCCACTCTTTGTCCTCCATATTTCTTTCTTTCTTTTCAGCAAACACCCTCCCCCACACATTCTCTATACTTATGAAGATCCTCCCCTGTTTTTAATGCTCTGTCCCTAACATATGCTTTCTTCTTTGCAATCCAATGTTCTATGGAATTGTACCCTTGCCCTTCACTCTTACCGAAACACACTGGTCCTGAATACTCAGTGTACTACTTAAGATTCCTACTTTCTAAAAGTAAACTCACCTGCAAGCAGCTGCTCTCAATCTATGTTTGCCAACTTCTACACCA
>NW_025171866.1:0-1819 GCF_004010195.1 Chiloscyllium plagiosum | reverse complement strand
CTAATCTTGACTCTAATCTCCAACATCTGCAGTTCCCACTTTCGCCTGGCTGAATTTCTGGTCAATAATAACTCCCCCAAGATGTTGGTAGTGGGAGGTTCAGTGATGGTAACACTATTGAATGTTAAGGACCTGTGAAAAAAAAGTCGTCTTTTTTGGAGATAGTCATTACCTGGCATTTGAGTGATACAAATGTTCCTTGATATCTCAATCGCCTAAAATAATCCCTGACTACATTCATGTTTACAGGTTGATCTTTGTTGCTTTTTGTGCTGACCACAGGATGAGAGATAGAATCACATGACAGAGGAGGAGGCTATTCAGCCCCGTGTGTCTGTATTCGCTCTCCTGGTGAACTATCCCACCTTCCCTGCTTTCTCCCCATAACCCTGCCAATGCCATAACCTTTCTCCTGGTGGGGAGTGCACCACGTTCTATTTCTTGTCCCCAGTGTCAGCATCATTCCTGTGTCAGATACAGCACCACTACATCATCAGAGTAAAGGTTCAGAACTGCCTTTACTCTGATGGGGAGATTTTCCTAAGTGTTTACTGTCACTCAGCCCAATGTGATCATCCAAGTGTTAATGCTCCAAATTATCCTCCTCCCTCTGCTCTTCATTTTAGCCCCGGTACTTTCTCCTTCATAAGCTTATCTAACTTCTCCCTGAGTGCATCAATGCCACTAGTTGCCTCAGCTAAAAGCAAAGTACTATAAATATTGGAGATCTGACCTAAACTATTGCACGTGAGACTGAGCTCTACATTCTGACCAGTCTCTGGCAAAAGGACTTCCTTCTCATGTCCCTGTTGAAATTATTGACAGCAATCCTTATGTTTATGAAACCTAGGTTCTTGTATTTGTTTTGGTGCGAATGTGGATGACGATGGAATAATTTCCTGTTTTTCCTTTGGTCACAGTATTATGGACCAAACCCCCTCAAAATATAGGAAGCTGAAGATAGCCTAGACGCAAATCTTTCCTTATTTTAAAGGCAAGAGCCAGACATTGTGTCTCAGATACCATTCGATAGGTCAAACTCCCAGTGCTGAAGCAAAACACGTTTTGTTTGCACATTATAGTTAAAATACAACAAAAGAAAGAATTGGTATAACTTAAGTCTATTGGAAAATTAATAGGATCAGAGATTATTTAGCTACTAAACAGCAACAGTTCCAACATAGTAACATCCCATAAACACACTTTTGGCAAAGGTACATTCAGTAAAATAGATTGTCTCATGTGGAATTCTAGCAGCAAGAACAGATCCCAGTTTTTAGCTGTAAGACAGAGAGAGGAATCACAGTTTCAGGATTCAGCTTCAAGACCCAGCAGCTATGGTTGCTGAAGACTAAAACTAAAAAAAACCTAGCTCTGTGGGAGCTTGACCCCACCCATTCAAGCTGCTTCTATTGTTCCAACCTGAAAGAAAACCCCAAGGCCCCACAAGCTGTTTTGACCAGACTGCTTGGTGCCTCTGTCCTGACCTGGGTATTAAGGGTACTGGTTTCATCTCTGTCTGAGGTTTTCCTATTACCTGACAAATATGAGATGTCTGGCAAAATTCAACTATGTGTTTAGATCAGGTTAAAATAAAATGTATTTTGGCTTGAGTTCTCTTTGCTCCCAAATGACCTCCTACAATAATTCATGTGCTATTTACAATACCTCCTTTCTTTAACCCACTGGCAATACAACTTGATGAACTTTTGCCCATTTCTCATTTGCCTGAGTACGTAATGGTCTCCATTTCCTCATCAAGCCATCATTTTTAAGATAGTAAGTGAAAACAACAGCAGTTTTAAAAGGGAGAAGAGCA
>NW_025171865.1:0-1819 GCF_004010195.1 Chiloscyllium plagiosum | reverse complement strand
ATCGGAGAAAAGGTCGTCATAACATCGATGACCAAAAGCCCTGTATTGTGCTGAACTGTTCTATGTTCTGTGTTCTATACTTCAAATTAAATTGGGCACTGAGTAAGATGTCAAAAATTAGGATAAAATATTGAGTTACTTTCCTGAGACAAATCGACCTGCCCTGCAAGAGTACATAGTGTCGTATCGGGAGATATCTTGAAATAAGCTGGGATGTACTAACCTGATTATGCATGGTGTGGAAGTAGGAGATACTGTTCCGATTCAGTGTAACCCACTAAATATGGTACAGTTTCAAAAGGAGATCGAACTCGTTTTGCAAGACGGAATAATCCAATTGAGTTGAAGTGATTTGAACACATCCATACTAATAGTGCCGAAATCAGATGGTACCTGACTGTAATGAGTGAATGATCGCAACGTCAATGCAGTTACGAAGACTGTTGGATGTCTGACTCTGTGTTTGGAAGACGGGGTTGCAAAGATTGGACAAACATATTTCTCAATTGGACTTGCTCAAAGGACATTGACAACTACTTTTGTCCAAACGACTGAATAGATTTTCAGCTTTTGTACTGTTGAATAGACTGGATCAATTCAAAGTCATGCTATTTAGTACCAAATAATGTGCCAGACCCATTTCAGATACAAATCAATAAGATCGTTTCTGGATGATCAAATTGTGCTGGACATATAGATGATGTGGTAGCGTTTCGTCAGACATGGAACAATCATTTGTCACATTTATCAAAATTGTTCGATCGACTTCGGGAGGTAGGCTTGGTTTTCACCTCGGTAAAAATGAATTTTCCAAAGTCCAAAGCATCTTCTTAGCCATGTTATTGTTCATGGACAAATGGACCCACTGGATGAAATGTAAAGGTAAGTAGGGAGTTTTCCATCCATTCGACAAAACAGAGCAGTGCAACAGATTGGATTTCATTGAAAATTTAAACCAAATTTTAGCAGTGAGGCTGCTCCACTCACTGAATTGCTAAAGAAAGGCAATGGGTTTCAGTGAAAAACGGACTGTCAGAAGACATTTGACAGCCTAAAAGGTGTGTGAACCTCTGCCCCAGTATGAGCCAGACAAATTAATGCAAAGCTGTTCAAGGTATCTATTGATGCGAGTGTAGTAGGTTTCAGTGCTATGTCAACGCCAGAAGACAACGTGAAGAAAGAAAAGGCCTATCAAGTATCTCTCAAAGAAGTTGAACATTCATCAGCAGAAGTATTCGACAGTTGAGAAGGAGACTTTAAGCTTGTTGGTGGCATTATAACTTTTTAAATGTTTATGCCACCAATAATTTATCTGAGACAATCATATACACGAATCATAACTCATTGAATTTTATGGAGAATTGTAAGGACAAAAATTCCATACTGGTTAGTTGGAGCTTGTCGTTACAGTCATTCAATTTGAACATCATGCATGTGGAGGACTAGAAAACGTGAGTGACGACGTGATTCCGAGACTTGGATGAGAAACGGAAGCAATCGATGACAGGAGTAAAGGTTACAGTCATTCAATTTGAAAATCATGCATGTGGAGGACGACGTGAGTGACGACGTGATTCCGAGACTTGGATGAGAAACTGAAGCAATCGATGACAGGAGTAAAGCAGATTGTAATCGAATTTAGTGTGCATGTTAACATGTTTAATGCCAATGTCATCTGTATGAGTGTTGCAGTGCAATGAGAATTTAACATTAAAGTGCTTTAAAATGAACTCATCTTTAGATATTGTTGTTTCGTTTTTATCAGGGAGCAGCTGTGATAATGCGACTCTTTTAACAAGGTTAAGTTGTCCTTGGGTTT
>NW_025171864.1:0-1819 GCF_004010195.1 Chiloscyllium plagiosum | reverse complement strand
CTTGTGAGGGCATCCCTGAGTACGTCCAGGTGCCGGTCATGATCCTCCTCATCTGAGCAGATCCAGTGTATGCGTAAGGGCTTGTCCATAGGGGATGGCTGATTTAATATGTTTTGGGTGGAAGCTGGAGAAGTGTAGCATTGTGAGGTTGTCTGTGGGTTTGCGGTAGAGTGTGGTGCTGAGGTGTCCATCCTTGATGGAGACGCATGTGTCCAAGAATGAGACAAATAATTGAGAGTAGTCCATGGTGAGTTTGATGGTGGGATGAAACTTGTTGGTGTCACTGTGTAGTTTTATCAGTGACTCCTCGTCATGGGTCCAGAGGAAGAAAATGTCGTCAATGTACCTGGTGTACAATGTCGGTTGGAGATCCTGCATAGAGAAGAAATCTTGTTCGAACCTGTGCATAAAAATGTTGGCATGTTGGGGTGTCCGGATGAAGAACTGGTTGTCAAAGGTGAAGACGTTGTGATCGAGGATAAAGCGGATGGGTTGTAGGATGGTGTTTGGAGACTGGCAGTTGTTGATGTTGAGTACTGAGGCTGTTGCCGCGATGCCATCATTGTGGGGGATGCTGGTGTAGAGTGCGGAAACGTCCATTATGACGAGGAATGTTCCCGGTTCGACTGGTCAGTGGGTGCTGAGTTTCTGTAAGAAATCCGTAGTGTCGTGACAGAAGCTGGAGATCCCCTGTATAATAGCTTTCTAGATGCCTTCAACATAGCCGGAGAGATTCTCACATAGGGTCCCATTGCCCGATACGATGGGACGTCCTGGTGCGTTGGCTTTGTGTACCTTTAGAAGGCAGTAAAAGTCACCTACACGAGGAGTACATGGCATGAGGACGCATAGGGAGCTCTGAAGGACTGGATCCAAAGTTCTGATCAGTGTGTTTAATTCACACTGTGTGTTCTTTGGTCGGATCAGCTCGTAGTTGCCGGTAGGGTTCCTGGTTGTTCAGTTGTCGATACATTTCCTTGCAGTAATCTGTTCTATTCTGAATGACAGTGGCTCCTCCTTTATCTGCAAGTTTGATGACAATGTTGTGATTGGTTTTGAGAGCCTGGATGGCATTGTGTTGTGAACGGGTGATGTTTTGCTCTACCTTGTAAATACGACTGATGAATCTGGCACTTATATATTTCCTGACGGTTTGAGCATACATGTCAAGCCCAGGGCAGTGGCCCTCCAGCCCTCTCACACTCACAACGCCCAATTCAGTCAGTCAGACAGACAGACAGACAGACACACAGACAGACAGACAGACACACACACAAAGACCCACATGCACACATACATTTTGTGGGGTGAATTTGTACTTGCAGAGTTACATTGTACTTTGCTCAAAAACTGCATGAATTCATGTAAAACTCTGAGCTCAAAAACTGCATGAATTCATGTAAAACTCTGTTATCTCACTTGTTAGAGTAGAATCAATCTAAACATTATGACATAGACAGAGAACACAGGAAGCTAACACCTTCAACATATTGTCTAGCTATTACCCATTGTTTCAGCTAACCTGAGTATGCAACCTCTTAAAAAAAAGGTTTTGCGATTTACACATGAAAGAAGTGAAACTACCATGGTATTCAAACTCAACAGACAATCAAGGTATTTTTCAATGTATAATTTCAGTTGCATGACACTGTAAATTTTTGCTATAAATTCTGTGATTTAGGATTGAGCCCTCCACTATCACCTGATGAAGGAGCGACGCTCCGAAAACTAGTGTGCTTCCAATTAAACCTGTTGGACTATAACCTGGTGTTGTGTGATTTTTACTTTTGTAAAAAAGTTCTGTGACTTACACATGGAA
>NW_025171863.1:0-1819 GCF_004010195.1 Chiloscyllium plagiosum | reverse complement strand
TTTGCATTTGTTTCTAATCTAAACCCGGCTGTTAATCTCTGAACTCATCCGGCCTTATACGCGACAAAATGTTTATCCCTGGCCTCACAAGGCCATTTGACCACCTCCCTCTGTGGTTTTATTGTTATATATCCTTCTTCACTACCATCTGTTTCCCTTGCTAGCCAAAGCAATGTTTCCTTTTATTCTTTATTTACACAGAGCCTTGATGGTGGTCTTTTTTTGTTTTTGCTGAAGTGGGAACCAGATGCTTGTAACTGTTTGTACAGGTATATCGAGCTTAACCCCTCCCCTCACAGCACCTTATTTATTTGTCTGTAACATCTATCATTGTTTGCGGGCACATTTCATTTTTGACTGCACATTTTAGCTAACGCAAAAACAATTATATATTTCCTTCACATAGTTTTCATTCTTGTTAACTCAGCTCTTGGCTGAAACAGTTATACACTGGTGTGAGTTCATTTACCTTGCATAAGTAATGATGATTGCAGAAGTAACACTGCTTTACCTATATCCCACATGCGCACCTAGGGCAGACACAGGGAGAATGTGCAAACTCCACACAGACAGTTGCCCAAGGCTTGAATCGAATCCAGGTTGAGGCAGTAGTGCTAACCACTGAGCCACTGTGCTGCCCTATTATGCATGCTTCTGAACCTCTGTCAATGATATTTAGATAGTTTTTTCTGATTGACACTTTGATATGGTTGTAGGAAGAACAGGAAGGTTTGTGCATGTGTATTCGACATACTTTCAGCAATTTTATATTTATTGTATGGCTCATTGGTTATGTATATAACACATACCAGGTGATTTGACATGAGTTGATATGAAAGCCATAACGGGCCATGAGGGAAAGGAGAGGTAAAAGGTGAGGTCAAGAGGTTCTAACATCAATCAAAGACAACCAGTTAATGCCAGAGAACTGAGGTGGGTCTTCTAAACAGTTCGTCTGGGGTTGCATTGCTGCTGAAATGCTACTTTTGGGTTTGGTGGGCCATGTTTGCACCCTCCCTTGGTCAAAATCCAACCTTGTGGCGAGTTCAGTCAGTCAGAATACTGATTGAACTATCCACCCTAATAACCAAACACTGACCTCTGTAATCTTTACAGCATTCATGTGAATTGTAGGTGTCTGTTTGTCCCATCTGAAATGTCATGAGGTTCTCTTTAGCTTGAAGGTCATTATAGCATTGCATTTGGGTGATGTGGCCTTTAAGCCCATTCCTCTGTTCAATTCCTTGAAGGAGGTGTTCCAGTGTCACTACAGGAATAATGACTGTTTTCCCTTTGAATAAGATACTATTCTAGACAGCGTCATCATTTCTCTCTTACAGGAACGGATGTATGCTTGATGGTTTCAGGCCACCTTTTCGACACAACTTCATGTAAGACTCGAAGAGTTGCACCTTGTTGTGTAATTTGCTTAATATGATCAAGTTACTTGTCCTTCAGATTCAATGCTCTGCTGGTTCGATGGTCCATTGAGCTGTTGCTTTCTGTTGGAACCTGGAAAGTTTCACATCCAATACTCACATTGTCAACTTTCTTCATAGAGAACGCAGTTTTTGACAGAATGTTGGTGACAGACATCTGCTCACCCTGTCTGTGTTTCCCTTCCAAGTGATATTTCTGCCCATTGAAGTAACAGCCTCAATTGTCACTTTCTCTCTCCCGAGCAAATACTGATTGAAATGTTTATAAGCAAACACAACGGGCTTGCACACTTTTCTGATCAGTGCATAGGGTTTATTTTAGTTTCCATTAACAGACTGGCTGCAAATACTGGCTGTTCTTCTTTCATCAGGGCTGCTCC
>NW_025171862.1:0-1819 GCF_004010195.1 Chiloscyllium plagiosum | reverse complement strand
ATCCCACAGGAGTTACATGGACACATTTCAATGCATTTTCTCATCTCAAGGGCCAATGAGAAAATGCACCATCCTATTGAATATATCGATAACTTCAACTTGTAATTAATAAATGTATTCATTAAAAAGTACCAAGTAGCAGAGCAAATATTTTTGTTGTGTGTCTTCCTGTGGAAGAAGCTGAGCTGCGGAGACAGACAAAGGAAGTGAATTGGAGCCGAGTTCAGGAGTTGGGTTTTAGTTACTCTGTCTATCCTTTCAACCATGCAGACCAGCTCTTGGCAGGATTCATCCGTCTGTCATTATCCTTTTCTCTCCATACCTGCCTCCCACTCTCACATTGTTCCCTGTCTCTCCTCCTCCCACTTGGGCACTGCATGGCATTTTCCCTCCTGTCCCCATTCTCCATAACTCTCTCTCCATCTTGAATTCTGCACCTTCCAGTATGTCTGTCTCTCTCCAAAACACTCTTCGTCAAATCCTTCCTCACCTTCAGGCCATTTCTCGGGGAACAGTTTGGGGATTGGGTCAAATGTCATTGCTGGGGACACAGTGGATGTGAGAACACTGGACGTTATGGGAGGTAAATGTCAGGTTGGGAGCAGAGACTCTGGCTCTGGCAAAAGACTGGGGGTGGGACTGCAGGTCTTTACACATGGAACAGATTGTGTAGACCTCACCATTTGTTACACAGTGAACAGAGTGGGGATGTGGTCATGGGTGATTCCTCTGGGATTCATTGAGTGATGGCATAGGAGTGTGCAGGTGAGTGGGGGTGACGGTGCGAATGCACAGAAGAGTGATCGTGGTGGCGAGGGAGTGGGTGGGTCAGTAACCGTGACGGTGTGGAAATATGCATTGGAGTGAGAGTTATGTTACGGGACTGTCTAGGGGAACCAGTGTGACAGCGTGGAAGACTATGGGGGAGTGAGCGGGATGGAGCAGCAGTGTGTGGGATACTGCGAGATGGTACCAAAGAGTGCATGTGAGTGAGAGTTACAGTGGGGGAGTGTCAGGAGGAATATGTGGGACAGTGTGGGACTGTACAACAGAGTGTGCTTGGCAGTGAGTATGATGGTGTTGGACAGTACGGGAGTGTGATGGTGTATGGTGGCGTGTGCATGATAGTGGGTGAGCCATGATGACGGTGGGGAGAGCAAAGTGGAGTACCGGTGACAATGTCAGAGTGTACAGGGGATTGAGCGTGATAGTCAGGATGTGCACGGCACAATCAGTGTGAGAGTGCGGGAGTTTCTGGGGAATGAGTATGACGGTGCTAGAGGGAATGTGATCATCAGGGAGGGTTTGTGGGAGTGAATGAAGTGGTGTGGCAGTCTGCTGTGAAGTGATGTAGGCGGGGTGTCAGTTGGGTGAGCAGGCTAATGGCAGTGGGAGATTGATGGTGGCGGAGTGCATCGGGGCATGGATGTGACAGTAGGTTTTGAGTGTGTGACGGGGAGGAAGCCTTAGAGTGAGCGTGATGGAGGTCAGATGCTTGGGGTACAGAGATTGATGATGGGGATTGTGCAGAGTTTCCAGCATGATACTGGTGGTGTGTGCAGGGACGGGAATGGGACTGTGGGGGCAGTGTGGCTGTGTATTTGACGTTGGGAGAGTTTGCATGACGGTGAGTGTGTGGGTGGGGTGATGTACAATGGAATGATCATAAAGTTGTGTAATACACACAGGAGAGAGCTTGATGTTTGGACTGTACGCGGGGTAGTGAGTGTGACGGTGCAGGAGTGAGCAGAGTTTCGATGTGATTACTTTTAACTGTGTGGAAGAGTGTGTGTGATGGTGGAGAAGTATGTGGTGGAGG
>NW_025171861.1:0-1819 GCF_004010195.1 Chiloscyllium plagiosum | reverse complement strand
GATGTCTCTGCAGGGTTGACAGGACTGTATTTCGCATTGCCTTTTCTGCTATCGAAGCTGGTGCTTTGTGTTCTGTCCGGTTTATCCTTTGGACCTCGGAGCAGTTTGATACAATTGGGTAGCTTGCTTGGCCGTTTCAGAGACCATTGAAGAGTTTATCACAAGTCTGTGTGTCTGGAGTCAGTTTTAGGCCAGACCAGTAATACACGGATGATTTGCTTCCTGAAAGTACGTTGAGGAAGAAAGTTGATTTTTACTACAGGCATTGGCTTCCGGGTCACTATTACTGATACCAGATTATAGATTTCAATGTTTTATTAACTGTTTTTGAATTTCCCTTAGCCTGTTTTGGATTTGTAATCCAATGACATTTGGCAACAGTACCATCCCCACATGAGGACCAAATTGAAACCACACTGAACGGGTTTTTCTGTGCTTCTTGACAGCTATGTCAAAATGAACACCCACCAATTTGCATATCGTAATGGGACTGCGGGGGTGGTCGTCTCCTCTTAGGGGATTGGACAGGGTTGAGTAATGTTGCATATTGCCAGGTAAATGTCAGAGTTGAATATGGAATGAAACAGCTTCCACAGAGACACGGTTTGCTGTGCAACACAAATCTTCAGTCATGTTGCAGGAATGGTGCAAGGGACTCTAACGTTTGTAGTATCTACTGTGGTCAGCAGTTTTTTCATGCCATGTGCAGCGAATCGAATTGATTGAAGTTTGACATCTATGATTCTGTGGGCATCATGGAGAGAGTGAGGAGGATTATCGACTGAACAATTCTGGCTGAGGATGGGACAGATACTGCATCCTTGTCTTTTTCACCGATGTGAACGCTGTTTTCTTTTATTTTTGATGGAGAAATTTGTGGCCCCATATCCTTCAGTGAATTGTTCCTTTGTCCATCCACATTTGTGACTGGATGTGGCAGGACTTCAGAGCTTAGATCTGATCTGTTACTGTTGGGATGATTTCCCCCTCACCATCAAATGTTCTTCCTGTTGTTTGTACTGTAACTAGTCAAGGGTGGTAGCTTATAGCATTTGTCATCAGACTTCTGCACACATGTGTCTGGCATGTTTACCCCCACTCATCACTGAACACAGATGGGATTGATGGTAATGGTTGACTGAGGGATTATCCGGGAAATAAAGTTAAAGTTTGTCGTTGAATGCAATTCTGCTTCTGTCCTGATGTGGTCTACGACACTACATCAATGTCTGGAATACTCTATTCAAGAAAGTTCGGAGAGTTAAATCATTGACAATATTTATACAAGATTTTTGACTTCGAAATAAATTGAGAGCAATGAAGAATTCGAGATAAAAGAGGAGTTATAGAGTCATGGACACATAGAGTCAAGCAATACTTAAGCAGACTCTTTGGCCCAACTCGTCTGCGCTCACCAGGTTTATTAAACTGAACGAGTTCGTTTTTTTCTGCATTTGGCACATACAGCTGCAAACCATTCCTATTCATGTCTCCATACAACTGTCTGTGAAATATTGTAATTGTACTCGCGACAACCACTTCTTCTGACACCACCATCTGAGAGAAACAGCTGCCCCTTAGTTCACTTTTAAACGTCTCCACATTCACCTAAATCCTACCTTCTCCGGTTTTGGATACTCCTACCCTGGAGACAATTCCTTAGCTATTCATCCTATATATGCCCTTCATGATTTTATAAAGCTGTTTAAGGTCACCCCTCACCTTCCTACGCAAAGGGAACAAAATCCCAGCCCATTCTTCCATCTCAAAACCTCCGGAGTCCGTCACATCATTTTAAACAGTTTAGTCCCCTTTCCAG
>NW_025171860.1:0-1819 GCF_004010195.1 Chiloscyllium plagiosum | reverse complement strand
ACACAAAAGCCACGAGTACTCTCCTGCCTTGATACTCCTTCCAAATTGGGTTTCCTCAACTTATCAAAGATAAATCCAATTCTGAAGTGATGTTAAGAACTGCCTTATTGAGCTGTTACTTTTCCTTCTGTCGGGTTATCTGTCTGCCGTCCACAAATTCGGAAATTGTACTTCGTGTCCCTTTGTGTGAAAGGTTTGTCAAAACAGCAAACATTTAAGGTTTCAGCCCATACCCTCTGTAGCATGACTTGCAAAGCTGAACACGTCCTACTGATAGCTCATTTGTATTCCCTGCCATACCAGTCATTCTTCTCTCCATGCCTATATACCACCCTTGCACACCGGACATTCTTTTTCCCCGGTGCAGCACTTTATATAAAGACTTCTTGAACTTTACTTACACCATGTTAGCGTGTTTGCTTTGTCGACAACGAGCATTGTCCATTAATTCAAACAGCATCCTCAAACCATGATCTTCAACAAACCAAATTGATTTTCCCCCCTAATTGCCTTTCAAATCATCCAAATTCCCTGTTACAACTTCCCATCAATAGTTTCCCTCAGATTTGTTTTATCTAATTCTGAGTCCCAACTGCTGCAATTTGTGGAAAACAGATAAATGTGACATTTGGATGTCTGATGGTGCTGAAGGGTAAGATGAATGTAGCCTGCCTTCAAGTAATTCAAATACAAATGATTTTGAAGTTCAAATATTACTTGAATACAAATACAGAAGAACATCATCAAATCTGTGATTATTGTTTGACAGAGGCGAGCCTATTGGAGACAATGCAGGTAAGATCTTGAATCATTTCTGCATTGTGGAAGCAATAGAATGGTGTCGCTGGAGGGAGGTGTTCAGGGAACATGCCGGTGTCTCATTACAATAATCAAGGACTGCGTTAAACATGGTGTGTGAGAGAAGCTGAACTAGGAAAACGAGAAGGAGAGTCAACTCCTCAAGCCTGAGATCATTTAATCCAATCGTGGCTGAACATATCTCAACCCCAACTCAGCATTCAAGTCCCCTCCCTTCAACCCATTTTCGGGTAAAAAACTGAAGCACCTCCTGTTTATATTTACTGAGTGCCCCGACATCCACTGCAGTCTCGATCAGTGCGTGCCACAGATCGACGACACTTTGAGAAAATAAATTCTCCCTTATATCTGCTTTGAATGTGTGCACTTTATTCTAAAACGTGTATTTATCCTTCTACATTGCCCAATCTGATGAATTATCCGTTCAATGTCTACTTTCTCAGTCGTACGTACATCTTGCAGACTTCAATTTGACCTCCGCTCAGTCTTCGAACTGCTGGCATATTCAAGGCCTTACCAGCTTAAACTTTCTTCATAAGACAAATATTCACTAGAGAATAAATTGACTGAACCCCCTCTGAATTGCCTCCCGTATAACTATATATAACTTCTCAAGTAAGGCGATCAAAACTCTCCACAATTTTCCAACACCAGACTCAATGATGCTTTCTATGGTTGCAGAAGCACTTCCTTCGTTTATATTGGATTCCTTGGAGGATACATTTTGAATAACTAATTATTCCCAACTCTCCTGTAATATCAACTTAGAACCAGTATGAGGTCAAGAGCTAAATGTTCGCATTCTGGAACAAAAGAAATTTACTAGCTTTTGGATTCATTCTTCCGATTTCTGATACATGGGATAACAGTTACGAGATTGAAAAGCCTGGTCTCAAAGTTAAGGGTTGACCCAGATAATCACACAGAAGAGGGGATGGATGAGGTGAAGAAAAGGCATTGATCAGTATGCGGAGGACTGGCAAAAGTGGACATTAGTGGA
>NW_025171859.1:0-1819 GCF_004010195.1 Chiloscyllium plagiosum | reverse complement strand
GATATTACAAGTTCACTCTTATATAGTTTGATACGGTATTCTTCAGAAAACCATCAATTCCTATCTTAAGCCACTCCAGGATTGACCTCCCACATCCATACAATAACAGAAGCACATTCTTTGTTCAATCAGAAATACAGCACGACCTACATTAGGCCCACTTTCCGACACAAGGCCTGTAGCTGTGAATCTTATGGCATTTCAACTGCACAATCATGTATTTTCTAAAGGTTTTGGGGTTACCATGACAACTCCCCTCTTACGAAATGCATTCCGGACCCCAACACCCTCTGGGTGAAACCCAGTCCTCAAATCGTCACTAAAACTCAAACCATTCACTTTAAATGTGTGGCCATTTAACTAAAAGGAGCAGCTGCTGTCTATCCACCCTGTCCATGTCCCTCGTAATCGTATCCTTCTGATTCACGGACCCCTCAGCCTTCTCTGCTCCAAAGTAATGCACCCGAGCTTATCCAGCCTCTCTCCATAGCTGATATATTCCTTCTCAAGGAACATCCTGGTGAATCTGCTTTGCACCCCCTCCAGTACAATCACATCCTTCCTGTAATGTGGTTCCCAGAACACCACACAGTATTACATCTTGGCCTAAACAAAGCTCCGCATAGTTCTTATAATCTACGCTTCGATGTATTAAGGCTGTGTTTACACTCCCCTATGCTTTCCCAAATTGTGCAGTAGCATTCAGAAATGTGTGGAGAAGTACCCTCTGAGTTTCCTAGTGTGCTGTCACTCATTGAGTCCTCCCCTGTCTGGTTCCTTCTTGCAAAGTGCATCACCTCATATTTATCAGGGTTACATTCCATCTGCCATTGATCCACCCATCTGACCATTCCATCCGTATCTTCCTGAAACATAAGACCTTCCTCTTCACTGCCAACCACCCGGCCAATCTTCGTATCAATCACAAACTTACTTATGGCACCCCACCCCTCGTCCATATTCACAGCTGCACCATTTATGATAAGATTTAAAATCACAAAACATCAGCTCTTTGTCCATCAGGTTTATTCGGAGGCACGAACTTCTGAAACGTTGCGTCTTCATCAGGTGGTTGAGCGCTTTGATTGAGCGCTTCGAAAGCTAGTGCCGCCGAATAAACCTTTTGGACTATAATCTGGTGTTATGCAATTTTTAGCATTGTCCACCTCAGTCCAACACTAACACCTCCGAATCAGAAATAATAAGAGACACAGCACTGATTCCTGTGGTACACCATTGGACACTTGCCTCCAATCACACAAACAGCCTTCTACCACCACCCTCTGTCTCCTACCACTAATGTCGATTTGGATGCAACTTGGCAAATCACTAATGAGTCCTACCTGTTCCCTGGTTATTCTGTTCCGCTGGACACACTAGGAGAAGATCTGGACATTCTCCCTAATCTTGCCTGCCAGTAGGTTTCCAAGCCCCTGTGTTAGTTAGTCTCCTCCAAGTGATGAATTTCCTCCTTATTGCAGTCTTAACTGGCCTGTCCCAGATCCTGCCATTATTTGCCTTGAATGTGGAATAGACAGCGAGGGAAGCGTTCTGTTAATTTCCAACTTGTCAGATGTTTTGTGAATTTTCTAAATTTCATTGTGACCCACCTCTCATTTTTGAATCTCTCGAGAACAGAGGCCGAGTTTCCTCATCAGGCAATCTCACCATCCTAGGGATTCATCTGGAGAATACCCATTGCACACCCTCTTCAGTCAGTATATCCTTTCTGAGATTTGGTCACCAAATCTGTACACAAAACTCCAGGTATAGTCCCACCAACACCCTGTGAAACTGCTTTAAGATGTCTTTACATCAA
>NW_025171858.1:0-1819 GCF_004010195.1 Chiloscyllium plagiosum | reverse complement strand
TGAGTGTTAATGATGTTCAGTGCGAATAAAGCTCGAATACAGTGAGTGTTAATGGTGTTCAGTGCGAGTGAAGCTGGAACACAGTGAGTGGTAATGTTACGTGGTAATTCAGCAGGAACTCAGTGAGTGTTAATTGTGTTCAGTGCGAATGAAGCTGGAACACAGTGAGTGTTAATGGTGAGCAGTGCGAATGAAGCTAGAACACAGTGAGTGCGAATGGTGTTCAGTGCGAATGAAGCTGTAATACAGTTAATGTCACGGATATTCAGTGTGAATGAAGCAGAACACAGTGAGTGTTAACGGCGTTGAATGTGAATAATGCAGGAACACTGAGTTTTTGAGGCACTGAGTGTGAATGTAGCCGGAATACAATGAGTGTTAATGGTGTTCAGTGCAAACCGCAGGAACACAGTGAGTTTTAATGGTGCTAATTGTGAATGAAGCCACAACACAGTGAGTGTTATTGATGTTCAGTGTGAATGGAGCACTAACACAGAGAGTGTGAATGGTGTTCAGTGTGAATGAAGCTGGAACACAGTGAGTGTTAATGGTGTTCAGTGCGAATGTAACAGGAACACAATGAGTGTTAATGGTGTTCAGTGCGAATTGAGCAGGAACACAGTGAGTGTAAATGGTTTTCAGTGTGAATGAAGCTGGAACGCTGTGAGTGTTAATGGTGTTCATTGCCAGTGAAGCTGGAACACAGTGAGTGTTAATGGTGTTGAATGTGAAAGATGCAGGAACACAGTGAGTGTTTATGGTGTACAGTGTGAATGAAGCTGGAATACATTGACTGATAATGATATTCAGTGTGAATTAGGCAGGAACACAATGAGTGTTAACTGTGTTCAGTGCGAATAAAGCTGGAATACAGTGAGTGTTGATGGTGTTCAGTGTGAATGAAGCAGGAACACAGTGAGTGTTAATGGTGTTCAGTGTGAATGAAGCTAGAACGCAGTGAGTGTTAATGGTGTTCAGTGCGAGTGAAGGTGGAATGCAGTGAGTGTTAATGGTGTTCAGTGCGAATTGCAGAAACACAATGAGTGTTATTGGTGTTGAGTGTGAATGAAGCAGATACGCAGTGACAGTTAACAGTGTTCAGTGTAAATGTAATAGGAACAGTAAGTGTCAATGTTGTTCAGTTTGAATGTAGCAGGAAAACAGTGAGTGTTAATGGTGTGCAGTGTGAATCAAGCTGGAACACAGTGAGTTTTAATGGTGTTCAGTGCGAATGACGCAGGATCACAGTGAGTGTTAATGGTGTTCAGTGTGAATGAAGCAGGAACACAGTGAGTGTTAATGGTGTTTAGTGTGAATGAAGCAGGAACACAGTGAGTGTTAATGGTGTTTAGTGTGAATTAAGCTGGAACACAGTGAGTACTAATGGTGTTCAGTGTGAATGAAGCAGGAACACAGTGAGTGTGAATGGTGATCAGTGTGAATGAAGCAGGAACACAGTGAGTGTTAATGGTGTTCAGTTCGAATGAAGCGGGAACACAGTGAGTGTTAATGGTGTTCAGTTTGTATGAGACAGGAACACAGTGGGTGTTAATGATATTCAGTTTGAATGAAGCAGGAACACAGTGAGTGTGAATGGGTGTTCAGTGTGAATGAAGCAGGAATACAGTGTGTGTTAATGGTGTTTATTCGAATGAAGCTGGAACACAGTGAGTGTTGATGGTGTACAGTGTAAATGTTGCAGGAACACAGTGAGTGTTAATGGCGTTCAGTGTGAATGTAACATCAACACAATGAGTGTTAAAGGAGTTCAATTCAAATGAAGCTAGAAAACGTTGTGTGTTAATGGTGTTCAGTGTGA
>NW_025171857.1:0-1819 GCF_004010195.1 Chiloscyllium plagiosum | reverse complement strand
AAGCAGCTGTTCGGGAAACTCTTTGCCGTTTGCTATTCTCAGAGCAATCTCAAATGTATTTTATACTGAGCAAGTCTCAGGTCCCCAAGCGGTGTGGGTGGTTGGTAGCGCGCCGGGTCTCTGGCTCGTTGGTCTAGGCGTATGATTCTCGCTTAGGGTCCTTTACTGTGCCAAGTTGCGAGAGGTCCCGGGTTCAAATCCCGGACGAGCCCGCGTTTTTTTAACTTGACTTGTGCAAAACTGCCTGATTAATTTTCTCAAAAAACGCCTTCGTGAAACGAGGTTGGGCTGTTTGGAGTACGAATGAGGCAGAAAACAGGGAAGTGAAATGGTTGGAGATAGTGTTCAACAGGTTGACGTGAGTGGTGCAGTGTTTGAGGAATGTCAACAATCAAGGGAGATTGGAAAATTGGAACAGCTCTCCTCGGAGAACCGAACTTTTCCAAGTCATGAGGATCCTAGAAACAGGAAATAATGTTGTGAAAATGCTCCCACACCTGAAAGGATCCACAACGATACGGCAAGTGGAAAATGAGGTGTTGTTCTTTCATCTGGAGCTAGAACACTGCTGGAAGCCTGAGACAGAGATGTTGGTCAGGGAAC
Organism: Chiloscyllium plagiosum; assembly: GCF_004010195.1. Taxonomy (NCBI): domain Eukaryota; kingdom Metazoa; phylum Chordata; class Chondrichthyes; order Orectolobiformes; family Hemiscylliidae; genus Chiloscyllium; species Chiloscyllium plagiosum. The sequence continues at coordinate 1,216 of NW_025171857.1, read as the reverse complement.
AGGGTGATGTATTAAAGTGTCAGGCAACCGCAAGGTCAGGGCCTTTTTAGTGAAACTGACACCTCTCACCCAAGGAATTCAGAGAGAGGGAGACAGCAGAAGAGCAAAAGTGCGAGATCACTTTTCCACAAAAGCATCTTCGTTAAACGAGATCGGACTGCCAGAAGTAGGGGATGGGGCTGAGCTACCATTGCAGCGAACACAGCGAAGGGAAACACTTGTTCAAAGTTAGGTGATTGGAGACAGCGCTGAACAGGTTGTCGTGAATTGTGCCGTGTATGAGGAATGTCAGTAATGAAGGCAGATTGGAAAGTTGGGACAGTTCTCCTTGGAGAACAGAAGTTTGAAATCTGGCCCAGTTGACGTTTTCCAAGACACGAGGCGTCTAGACAGAGAAAACAATATAGTGAAAATGGTACCATGCCTGAAAGGATCGCTAACAATTAGGCAGAGTCTTGAGGAAAGGAAGTAAAAATAACATTATGAAGAACGTTTTCGTGCAGAGAGTGGTTAGGGCCAGATTTACACAGTTGCGCTGGCACCCTTGTGGAGCTCTGAGTTGTCTCGCCCTGTTCTGTCGGTGTGTTCTGATCTCAAGTGTGAAACCTCTTCACTCAGATGTGAATGAACTGGTGAAGTTGAAACACATGACTTGCTGTTTTTGTCCATTTCCTGCGGTAAAGAAACAGACGCCCGTGTAACAAAATACTTTCTGCAGGATTGCTGTGTCAAGGCAAATTCTGAACACCAAACAGGCTGCACAAGAAGGCACTCATATCAATTTACCTGGGGGAAGCTTCTCCTGTGCCCATTTCTGTCTGTCCCGATAGCACATCACCTTGCCATTTCTCCGATAACAGACCTTTGGAACAAGTTCAAAGTTGCCATTTGATACATTCGTGTCAATGACGTCTCCTACCCCAAGTGATAGTGAGAGAGAGCAGAAGAGCGAACGGGCTCTGCCTTCCACCAGCACAGCTTGCAAGTTGAAACAAAATGGTTCAATTATCCGCTAGTGGAGAGAGCCCGGTCCCTGGGGACGGGACAAACAGCAGTGTCCTGGGAGCAGGAGACAGACTGAGAAGCAGATGTTCTTGAAACTCGTTGCGGCTTGAAATTCTGGGAGCAATGTATAATGTATTTCGTACTGAGCAAGTCTCAACTGCTTATAGAGCTGACTGCGTCCATGGTATGTGGCTCGTTGGTCTCAGGGTAT
>NW_025171856.1:0-1819 GCF_004010195.1 Chiloscyllium plagiosum | reverse complement strand
CAGTGCCACTGGAGAGCGACTGTTAATGGGAATCTCAGGGCCACCGGAGAGCTACTGTTAATGGGAATCTCAGTGCCACTGGAAAGCGACTGTTAATGGGAATCTCAGTATCAGTGGAGAGCTACTGCTAATGGGAATCTCAGTGCTACCAGAGAGCAAAAGATAATGGGAATCTCAGTGCTACTGGAGAGCTACTGTTAATGGGAATCTCAGTGCCATTGGAGAGCTACTGTTAATGGGAATCTCAGTTGCTACCGCAGAGCTACTGTTAATGGGAATCTCAGTGCCACTGGAGAGCTCATGTTAATGGGAATCTCAGTGTCACTAGAGAGCTACTGTTCTTGGGAATCTCAGTGCTACTGGAGAGCTACTGTTAATGGGAATCTCAGTTGCTACCGGAGAGCTACTGTTCATGGGAATCTCAGTGCAAGTGGAGAGCTCCTGTTAATGGGAATCTCAGTGCTACTGGAGAGCTACACTTAATGCGAATCTCAGTGCAAGTGGAGAGCTACTGTTAATGGGAATGTCAGTGACTCTATACAGGTACTGTTAATGGGAATGTTAGTGCCACTAGAGAGCTACTGTTAATGGGAATCTCAGTGCCACTGGAGAGCGACTGGTAATGGGACGTTCAGTGCTACCGGAGGGCTGCTGATAATGGGAATCTCAGTGCTACCGGAGAGCTGCTGTTAATGGGAATGTCAGTGCCACTGGAGAGGTACTCTTAATGGGAACCTAAGTGCTACCGGAGAGCTGCTGTTAATGGGAATCTCAGTGCCACTGGAGAGCTGCTGTTAATGGGAATCTCAGTGCTAATGGAGAGCTACTGTTAATGGGAATCTCAGTGACACTGGAGAGCTGCTGTTAATGGGAATCTCAGGGCCACCAGAGAGGTACTGTTAATGGGACATTCTGTGCTACTGGAGTGCTGCTGTTAATGGGAATCTCAGTGCCATTGGAGAGGTACTGTTAATGGGAATCACAGTGCTAATGGAGAGCTACTGTTAATGGGATGCAGAGTGCCACTGTCGAGCTAATGTTAATGGGATTCTCAGGACTACCGGAGAGCGACTGTTAATGGGAATCTCAGTGCTACCGAAGAACTACTGTTATTGGGAATCACAGTGCGACTGGAGAGCTACTATTAATGGGAATCTCAGTGCCACTGGAGAGATACTGTTATTGGAAATCTCAGTGCCACTGGAGTGCTACTGTTAGTGGGAATCTCAGTGCCACTGGAGAGCGACTGTTAATGCGACTCTCAGTATCACTGGAGAGTGACTGTTAATGGGAATCTCAGTGCCACTAGATAGCGACTGGTAATGGGACGTTCAGTGCTACCGGAGACCTACTGATGCTGGGAATCTCAGTGCTAATGGAGAGCTACAGCTAATGGGAATCTCAGTGACAATGGAGAGCTGCTGTTAATGGGAATCTCAGTGCTACTGGAGAGCTGCTGTCAATGGGAATCTCAGTGCGACTGGTTAGCTACTGATAATGGGACTCTTCGTGCTATCGAAAAGCAACAGTTAATGGGAATCTCAGTGCCACTGGAGAGCTACTGTTAATGGGACTCTCAGAGCTACCAGAGACCTTCTGTAAACGGGAATCTCAGTGCTACCGGAGAGCGACTGTTAATGGGAATCTCAGTGCTACCGGAGAGCAAAAGATAATGGAAATCTGTGTGCCACAGGAGAGCTACTGTTAATGGAAATCTCAGTGACACGATACAAGTACTGTTAATGGGAATCTTAGTACCACTGGAGAGCTCCTGTTAATGGGACTCTCAGTATCACTGGAGAGCTACTGTTAATGGGAA
>NW_025171855.1:0-1819 GCF_004010195.1 Chiloscyllium plagiosum | reverse complement strand
TGTGTCTGTATGTGTGTTTCTCTGAGGGTGTGTTAGTGTGTTTGTACGTATGTCTGTCTGTGTGTTTCTCTGAGGGTCTGTATGTGTGTCCCCCTCCAGAGAGAACGAGAGAGAGGGAGAGAGAGAAAGTACTGGCACCCACTGCAACGGTATCAGACATAGTTCTGGGGAGCTGTAGCTGGGGGAACATGGCATTTGGGAAAAGAATGTATGAGAGGATGTGGGGCAAATTCGACAAACTGGGGAGGCATTGGGCCAACCAATTGTAGGACAAATGATACATTGCCAATTATTGCCAGGAAATTATATTCGGAACGTGAGGAAGTCTTGGTGCGATAACACTAAATCTCACACAGAAACACTCTCACACCCACAAACACACCCAGTCATGCACTTACACACACTCACGTATTCACAGACACGCACACACACCCACTGTGACTCTGGGTTACAACGCTGAGGCAAATTCAGTGGCGAGCTTGACACGTCACCTTCCCCATAGCTCTGCCTGTTTGAAGTTTGCGATGTTAGACAGACACGATCGGTTCGCGGCCCTTTGGCTAAGATCAAGTGTCGGTTCTTATCAGGACGGGGGTCGAGTTGCGAGTCATCAGAGCGAGTGGAGACCGTCGCTGGGTCGCGATTGGACGTTGGAGGATCGCTTGGTTGTGCTGACCTGCTATTGGTGGACCTTCATGCTGGCTTCGGCCTAACGCCAATTCAGGGACCAGCCAACCTCAGAGCTATGGCCTCAGCAGCTGCCCGCAGCCCTGGGCAGGGGGTTCGAAACACCGTCCGGGTGTCTGTCAAGAAGGTAGAGGGTCGTACACCAGTGGATCGTATCCTGTTTACTAAGAAGGTGCTGCTGGGATGCTGTGGGTTCGCTGCAGTGGACGTGTACTGCCTGCAGATCCACCAACGTCAAGCCGGTGTTCTTCTCTGACCACTGCCTCCTGCTGGCTGACTGTCACCTAGAGGACGAGCAGCAGGCTGGTAAGGGAACGTGCAAGCTGAACACAAAGCTGTTGACCCCGGGAGACATTGAGGAGCTCAAGAGGGACTACGCAGGTTGGAGAACCGTGAAGCCCCTCTTTGAGTCTCCACCGGACTGGTGGGAAACAGTAAAAGGGAACATCAAAAGGTTCTTCATCCTCAAAGGTGTTCAGGAGGTGAGAGAGACGCGGGGAAAACTGTTCCAGCTCCAGGAAAGTATGCAGAGCCTGTTCCTGCTGCAGGCGATGGGATTCGATGTCACGGAGGATCTCAAGGAGGTGAAGGGCCAGCAAGCCTCGCTCTTTGCCTTGTAGGCCTCCAAGATGATCTTCCGGTCCAGGGTCCGCTCGGTGGAGCAGGATGAGACGTGCTCATGTTTCTTCTTCCAGAAGGAGCACAAAGAGAGCTCAGTACTCAGCAGCCTGAAGGAAGAAGATGGCTCGGTAACGTCATCTCAGGCTGACGTCATGAGAATCAACAAATCCTTCTATGCCAGTCTGTATAACACGAAGCCAACCGACAGCGCGGCCTCTCAGTCATTCCTGTCTTCTACAACAGAGGTCTTAGACGACAGACACGGGAGAGGCTGGACCAGCCGCTATCTCTGGACGAGCTGACCAAGGCCCTCGAGTCCTTCGAAAAGAATAAAACTCCTGGAAGCGACAGCTTACCGGTCGAGCTCTATTCTGCTCTGTGGGACTTGATTGGCCAGGACCTGCTGGAGGTGTATGTCAGTATGCTTCGGGCAGGTACCATGAGTGAATCCATGAGAAAAAGCATCATTACCCTCATCTTCAAGCGGAAGGGGGAGAGGGAGGAACTCAGA
>NW_025171854.1:0-1819 GCF_004010195.1 Chiloscyllium plagiosum | reverse complement strand
TCCCTAACCCTGACTCTAACTCTAATCCTGACCCTAACACACCTGCCTCCCACACCCTCCCAATTTCCCTACGTTGAGGAGACCGAGAAAGGTTCATTTGGTCCCCCCACCCCCGAACCTCCGGTCATTCCCAACCCAGGCACGGGTGAGGTCAGCTCCCTTCCCTGGATTCCCCGCGGCATTCCCAGGCTCTGAGTGGCCCTGGTTCTTGCCCCGTCCATCTATCCCTGCAATCCCACGGATCCCCCCCCCCCGCACTCTCCCATCACCCAGGGTAGTGGTGGGCACTGTGGCTGAAGCCTTGGTGCTCAGGGGCCTGGAGTGCAGGGGGGGGGGATGAGGTGGGAGGGAGCTGGAGGGACCTTTTTCAGATGGTGAGCCCGAAGTGGGATGTGCAGGTAGCGGGCTGGAAGATTAACGTTGACTGCAGGCTTGGCAAGGCATTGGAAATGGATTGATTCCAATTGCAGTTCGCCGCTAATTATTCTCTGAATGTGGAAATGAATCTCCTCTCCCTCTCTGTTGGAGCCAGGTCTTTATTTTGCAATAACGCATGAATATTCAAAAAGGTTCTCAAGTGAGGGAGCTAAACACAGCATTGGCACCCTTAGTTGGTGCTGAATAGGGCGCTGTGCCTCTCAGTACAGCGTAGCCCTGTTCTGGTCCAGCATCACCAGTGAAACTGATACCCCGAGTAACACACAAGAAATACTCAGAATGGTGTTTTAGACAGACACAGGGTGGGGAAGGGGAGAGGGGGAGTTTTGATGCCCCATCTGATTGCGATTCACAGCAATTCCTCAGTGAGTGCCACTTGTAATGCTCAGTGTGAAAGTGACAGCTCCCAGACTAATTAACACCTCCCCCAGCACACCACCCTCATCCTCTCCATCTTGAGATTCTCAACCTGGTTCTTGAATCCCTCCTTGCCTCTGTAACCTCCTCCAATCCTCTGAAACCTCCGAGTCGCCTTCCTCCTCGCCCCCGAATCCCATCGTTCTGCTGCCTAGGATCTTGAACTCCCATCACAAATCTCTCTGCCCCTCTCTCTCTTTCTCTCTCTCTCTCTCTCTCTCTCGCCCTTTAAGACACTCTGTGAAAACGAATTCCTCAAATCTCCAGGCTCCGTTCCCTCATAACTTCTTATCTGCTTCAAAGTTTGGGAGAAGATTTGTAGCTCGGGTGCTCGTTGTTGTGGTTCTGTTCGCTGAGCTGGGAATTTGTGACGCAGACGTTTCGTCCCAGTAGTGTTGTCCCAGTCGAACTCATGTTGCTTGTCATGGGAGAACACTACTATTATAGGACAAGCCAAACAGAAAACAGCCAGGGAATTCCTAGAGGCATGGCACTCATCCACAGATTCAATCAATAAGCACATCGACCTGGACCCAATATACCGACCGCTGCAGCAGACAGCTGGAACTGACAACCGGAAGCGGAAGGGACAGGCCACTATAAATGCTGGAGGAAACATCACAGAAGCGCTTCATAGGAGGCTCCCAAAGCTGGAACTGACAACCGGAAGCGGCAGGGACAGGCCACTATAAATGCCGGAGGAAACATCACAGAAGCGCTTCCCAAGCACTGAGGATGTCACCCAGACAGGGGATGAAACGTCTGCAACACAAATTTCCAGCTCCTTATCTGCTTCACGACATTCTGAGAGGTGTCGCGCCAGGTTAAGTGTGGGAGATAAAGTATGTGAAATTTCAAAACCGTAGCCCACACACACACAAATATACACACTTACTCACACACACACACACAGACATACACACCCAGACACTCACAAACACTCACAAATACACATACACAGACA
>NW_025171853.1:0-1819 GCF_004010195.1 Chiloscyllium plagiosum | reverse complement strand
TTATCCCTGTAAAGTGCTCAACCCCTCCCAATCGTTTTTGCTCAGTGAAACCCCTCCAGCTCTCCACATTTCTGCAGGGTCCTGCAGTTCCACAAAACATCCCTCTATGTGGAACTTCCACCAGCGACCACTACCCACCATATTTCTAATTCCCTGCTGATCCCTCTATTTCTGTTCCCAGCTTCAGTCCCGACAACCCTACTTCCATTTACAACATCATCAAGTCCTTGCAATACTCCAGATCTGAGGAAACTCCAGCAGACATTGTCACTCCCTCATGATCTCTGACTGCCTACTGTGATTTGAAACTTCTGCAATTCAATAACATCTCCAGTATCCGTGCCCCTGCCGATCATAATGAACTGCTCCAAACCTCTCAACCCTCCCTGCCTGTGTTCATCATCAAGTTGATACAACTTATCTCATGTCTGTACTGCCCTGCAGACCCTAAAATCCTCCCCGTCTTTGTGAATTCTGCCTATCACTATTACTGTCCCTATCTGTTTAACTGCCTCCAGTTACTACAGCCTCTTTACTGTGTAGCTCCCATCAGACCCTAAAGCCTTGCTATCTATGTAACCTCCTTCAGGTCTATATCCTCCAACTTGCTGAAACCTGCTGTCACCATTGCAACCCCCATTATTACTCAACATTGTTTCGTCTTTAAAACTATCATATCAGTTTTATCTCCTCCACTGCGTACAACACTCCCAGTCTGTGCAATGGGCGATGCGTGGTTTTATAAAAGGGAAATTTAAAAAAAAATCTGTTGGATTCTATATTTTGGTGTGACCATAATAGGCAGAATAGTTAAGGGTGGGGGAAGCTCGTAGCGGTCGAAGTATATTTGAAATTTAGGAAGCATTTTGATAAGTTTCAACAAAGGCTAAATATTATCTCGGGTGAGAATAAGGACCCTGAAAGGTCAATGAGGCTGTCTGTGTGGAATCACTGCTGATGGGGGAGATCCAAAACAAGTATTTTCCATTTTGATTTACTTTGGAGAAAGGCATGGAAGCTCGGGAACTTGGGAAAATACAGAGTGATGTATTGAACAGAGTTCACATTGGGTAACAGGGTGGTTTAAAATGAAAAAAGGTTGATAAAACTTTGGGACATGGTCGGATGTATCCCAGCGCTCTGTGAGAAGCTCGGGAGGAATTTACAGGGCACCTCACAGGGATATTTGTATCATCAACAGCCACTACAGACCAGTGAGACTGATGGAAGAGATGGGTAAGTTGTTGGAGGAGATACTGAGAGAAACGATCATCATGCATTTGGAAAGGCAAGGCCGAATCAGCGATAGTCAGCATGGCTTTGTGCACGGGAAACCATGTCTCACAAACTGGATTGAGTGTTTGCGGAGATAGAAAAGTGATAGTTCAAGGCAGAGCAGTGGATGATGTCCACATTAACTTTAGCAATGCCTTTGACATGGATTTGCATGGTAGACTGGTTAATAAGTTTAGATCACTCATAACCAGGGATCACTCACCAACTGGAAACAAAATTGGATTGACGGTAAGAGACAGGGCACGGTCATAAAGAGTTGCTGCTAAAACTGAAGGCCTGTGACCAACGGTATGTCATGGGGTTCGGTGCTGGGTAACTGTTGTGCATCATTTATATGAACGGTTTGGATGATAATACAGGAGTCATGGTTAGCAAGTTTGTAAGTGAGACTGGAAGTGGTGGTAAACTGGACAGTGAAGAGGATTATCTGAGAGTGGGCCAGTGAGTTTAGGAATAACAAGTGGAGAAATACACAGTGTTGCACTCTCATAAAGCTGACCAGAGCTGGACTTGTACAGTCAGA
>NW_025171852.1:0-1819 GCF_004010195.1 Chiloscyllium plagiosum | reverse complement strand
TCTGGAAGAGGTAAATGATGTGTCATGTCGACAAGATATTACACAGATAATCAGGAGTGACATCTGCAAAAGGTAATATCTGTGTCTCGTCTGCATGACATTACACAGACAATCAGGAGTGACATCTGGAAGAGGTAATCGATGTGTAAAGTCTGCAAGACATTTCGCAGATAATCAGGAGTGACATCTGGGAGAGGTAATAGATGTGTGTAGTCTGCAAGATATCACACAGATAATCAGGAGTGACATCTGGAAGAGGTAATAGATGTGTATAATCTGCAAGACATTACACAGATAATCGGGAGTGACATATGAAAGAGGTAAGAGATGTGTATAGTCTGCAAGACATTAGATAGACAATCAGGATTGAAATCTGCGAGAGGTAATAGATGCGTATAGTCTGCAAGACATTACACAGACAATCAGGAGTGACATCTGGAAGAGGTAATAGATGTGTATAGTCTGCATGACATTACACAGACAATCAGGAGGGACACCTGGAGGAGTAAATAGTTGTGTATAGTCTACAAGACATTACACAGATAATCAGGAGTGACATCTGGAAGAGGTAATAGACGTGTTTCGTCTGCATGACATTACACAGATAATCAGGAGTGACATCTCGAAGAGGTAGTAGATGTTTATAGTCTGCAAGACATTACACAGATAATCAGGAGTGACATCTCGAAGAGGTAATAGATGTGTATAGTCTGCAAGACATTACACAGACAATCATGAGTGATATCTGGAAGTAGTAATAGATGTGTATAGTCTGCAAGACATTACACAGATAATCAGGAGTGACATCTGGAAAAGGTAATAGATGTGTATAGTCTGCATGACATTACAAAGACAATCAGGAGTGACATCTGGAGGAGGTAATAGTTGTGTATAGTCTGCAAGATATTACAAAGATAATCAGGAGTGACATCTGGAAGAGGTAATAGATGTGTATAGTCTGAAAGACATAACACAGACAATCAGGGGTGAAATCTGGGAGAGGTCATAGATGTGTATAGTCTGCATGACTTTACGCAGACAATCAGGAGTGACAACTGGAAGAGGTAATCGACGTGTATAGTCTGCAAGACATTACACAGATAATCAGGAGTGACATCTGGAAGAGGTAATAGATGTGTGTAATCTGCAAGACATTACATAGACAATCAGGAGTGAACTCTGGGAGAGGTAATAGATGTGTATAGTCTGCAAGACGTTACCCAGACAATCAGGAGTGACATCTGGAAGAGGTAATCGATGTGTATCGTCTGCAAGACATTACACAGACAATCAGGAGTGACATCTGGACGAGGTAATAGACGTGGAAAGTCTGCAAGGCATTACACAGACAAACTGGAGTGATATCTGGAAGAGGTTCTAGATGTGTATAGTCTGCAAGAAATTACACAGACAATCAGGAGTGACACCTGGAAGTAGTAACAGATGTGTAGAGTCTGCAAGACATTACACAGGTAATCAGGAGTGACATCTCGAAGAGGTAATAGATGTGTATGGTCCGCAAGATATTGCACAGATAATCAGAAGTGAGTTCTTGAAGATGTAATAGATGTGTATAGTCTGCAAGACATTACACAGACAATCAGGAGTGACATTTGAAAGAGGTAATAGATGTGTATAATCTGCAAGACATTAAACCGACATTCAGGAGTGACATCTGGAAGAGGTAATTGATGTGTATTGTCTGCAAGATATTACACAGATGATCAGGAGTGATATCTGGAAAAGGTAATAGATGTGTATAGTCTGCAAGACATTACACAGATAATCGGCAGTGACATCTGGAAGAGTTAGTGGATGT
>NW_025171851.1:0-1819 GCF_004010195.1 Chiloscyllium plagiosum | reverse complement strand
AGTCCCTCCCATTTGCCAGCCCTATCTCTGCAGACTGTTAAATTCATATTTCCAAATACATATCCAGCTCTTTTTTTTAATGTTCATCCACAAATCTCCCAGGCAGTTCCATTCCAAATCCTAACAACTCTCTCAATAAAGAAGTTTTTCCTTATCTCATTCCTTGCTCTTTTGCTGACAAGGTTGAAATTACAACTGCATGATGATGTAATGCCAACTAACGGAAACAGAGTATTCCTGTTTTACTCTACAACTTTGTTTTTTCATACGTTTGAGCACCGCAATTAGTTCACAGATTTGTCTGTTCTGCTCAAGGAAGAATAAGCTTTGCAAGAACTGTTACAAGCACTACATCGGAAAAACAGTCAGAAAACTAGCCACCTGGATACATGAACAACAACTGGCCAGAAAAAAAAGACATGACCCACTATCACTAATATCCTTACATACAAATGAGGAAGTACATGAATTAGACTGGGTCTGCATGTCCATCTAGGACAAGCCAAACAGAGACACGCACGAGAATTCCTTGAAAAATAGCATTCCAACCTGAACTCTATCTTAAACAAACATATCGGGTTTGATTCCATCGAACACTCTCTGACAAAAAGAACCGGACATAAAATCACCAATACTGGAAATTACATCACTGACTCAAAGAAACCTAAACACGTAAATAACAACCATGACATAACACCAGCACTCCACCAGAGGCTCACTGACAATGTTCCCTAGTACAGTGATGAACCATCTGAAACTGAACTTTCCAACTCAGCGAGCAAACTGACTTCCAGAAGAAGCACAATTTCTCTCATCCTCCCTTTAACTAAATACTTCAGTCCACTTGTCATTCCGATTATTTTAAGGTGATTTGTATTCTTCTGCAAAGTAATATAGTGTCTTTCTGTGTGTGTTTGAATGTGTGTGTGTTAATGTGTGAGAGAGAGAGAGCGAGCGAGAGAGAGAAAGAATAATCCTCTGTAATCTCTGGATTAGTCCCCGTGCCATGTGGAAAAGAGGGAAGAATGAGGAAGACAGTACAGCTTAACATGTTGAAAATCTAGTTCAGGGGTGAGAGTTCCAGATTGTTGTATCATTGGGATCTCTCCCAGGACAGGTGGGGACCTGTACAAAAAAGACAGGTTGTATCTTAACTGTACAAGCACCAACATCCTTGTGGGGAGGTTTTCTAGTGCAAGTCAGATGGATTTAAATAAACCAGGAGAGTGAGAACCAAAGCAGAAGATCAGGAACTGAGCAGAAGGTAAATGTGAATAGGACATCAGGCACGGCCAGTCTCATGATCATACCGAGAGAAGGAATCAAAACAGTGAGTTGGGAGTTGGAATAAATTATAGAGATGTGACGCAGGTTTTTCAGAGATTAACAAGTAAGGATGGAGAGTGTGGGGGATGTGAGGGAGTGAGGTGTGAGATCAGGGAGACAGTGCACAAGAAAATGTTGAAGGGAAAAGAAATTGGGCTAGGAAATTGTGTGATAAACAACTGGCAGCAAAACACGGGAAAACTTGCTGCTTGTCAAAGTGAATACCTGGGAAAGAATTGTTTATGCTTCGGATAAATGACACCCTTATTGCTAGAGCTCTATGTTATAATTGAGGAAAAGCTGTGTTCATATTATGGCTGTAGCTTTAATAATGGTGGCAAACAGCTAGAATAGTGTCAGTGCTGTTGTTGGATAATGTTTGCACTGAGCATATTAATTACACTGGATGTTCCCAGAGATATTTAGGCTGCCTTTGGTTGAGTGAGTGCTGAGGTTGCACGAGATGATGCTAGTTTGTAATATAGCCACTTAC
>NW_025171850.1:0-1819 GCF_004010195.1 Chiloscyllium plagiosum | reverse complement strand
TCTCTGGATTCATTTATGAAAGAGTTGGATAGAACTCTCACAGATAGTGGAATCAAGGGTTATGGAGATAAGACAGGAACAGGATACTGATTAGGAATGATCATCCATGATTCTATTGAATGGTGGTGCAGGCTCAAAGGGCTGAATGGCCTACTCCTGCACCTATTGTCTATTATACCTCACTATCCAAACGGATCCATGGCTCAGGGCTCAGCATCCCGTTTATACAATCCATTCACTGTGGCTGGAGTTTATTTGATATAACTAGCTAGTCCCTTGTGTAATACCTCACATTCAGGCAGAGGATACTCAGATGGGTATTGTCAGGCGTATTAGACTATGTAACATGCAATTCAACACAAGATCATAAGATATAGAAGCAGGGCCATTCGGTCCATCGAGTCTGCTCCACCATTCAATGAGATCATGACTGACCTGTAATCCTGTATTCCATGGAGGCCTTTTCCACAAAACACTCGACCTCCTTAAAGATTAAAAATCTATCTCAGCCTTGAATATACATAAAGCTTTTTAATAATAAGCATCAATGGGATGACGAGTGTGTTGGTTGATCAGATATTCCGGTTGATCAAGAGGTCCACATAATCAATACAAAAACACACATTAATGTAACGTAATGCAGGGGGTGTACACATCACATACTTTATTTAAAGCATAAATCACAGATAATAATGCAACTTTGGCTTAAATAAAACTTTCTGGCAAAGAGCCTTCTTACTTGCACTCTCAGTTGACTACTTGGACATTGCAGAAACCGTGATAAAATGCAGTAAACCTCCGATATTTCAGAAATATCATTTTTGCTGGTTTATCGAGAGTGCCAGTTCGAACACAATTTGCTGTAGTTAACAGCTCAGCCTCCACAGCCTTCCGTGGTAGGGACTTTCACACATAGACCACTTGCTGAGAGAAGACCACTGTCTTAAATCTGACCCGCAATTCTGAGATTATATCTTCTCAGGTAAAAACCACCATAGAGCTGCACTCTCTTTAGAGAGGGAACACTGATGGTGGTAGTTTAACCTGAGGGTCACCACACCTTAGGTGAGGGGAGAGGTTGAGAAGGAGAGTCCTTCATGGTGACCTGAGCAGGTGTGGGAATTGATCCCACGCTATTGGCATCAAAAGCCAGTCATCCAGCCAACTGAGGTAACAGAACCCCTTGTTTGTCCTAGAAACAACCTCTCCACTTCCACCCTAACAAGTCCTCCTAAGAATCTGGTGTGTTTCAATAAGTTCACAGCTCATTCCTCTAACCTCCGATGGGCTCGGGCCCAATCTAGTCAATCTGTCCTCATAAATCACTCCCTGTATACCCAGAATCTTCTCGGGACTGCCGCCAATGCCCGTATATCTATCCTTATATAAGGCCCAGATTGTTCATATTTTGCAGGCTGATCCTGCCAAAAAATTGTATTTCTTTCCTGGAGGTTTCTGATTTATTGCCTCTCACTGTCTGATTCTCTCTCGCATTCTCTTCATTTTAACACATGAGAGATCATTAAGAAAGAACTTTACAGTCAGTGGAGTACAGAACATTGTTAATGTAGGAAGCTTTGTGAAGACTCGTCACGGTTGTAATCTAGGACACTTGGCAGACACTCTGCGCACCACAAGATTCCAAAAACAAGAATGATGATGTATAGATAGGGTATTGTTGTTGGGATGTTAGTTGAGCAATAAATATGGGCCAGGTCTTTGAGGAAAACTCCTCTGCTCTGCAAGAATGGTAGCACGAGCACCTGAGACGGGCTGGGCACCACCCTTCAACGTGACATCATAAGGACAGCACTTCAGT
>NW_025171849.1:0-1819 GCF_004010195.1 Chiloscyllium plagiosum | reverse complement strand
GGGCCAGAGCAGGTATGGATGGAAGTTTCATTCCCGAAAGGACATTAATAAACCTGATGAGTTTTTCCAACAATCGACAAAGGATTCATGAACATTATTAGATTGTTAATTCCAAACATTTTTTGCAATTAAATTCCCCCATCTGCTGTGATAGGATTCGAAGTCATATCATCAGAACATTACCATGGCTGCTCGACTATCACCACTAAACCATTACTTTGGCATTCCCCTGAAGAATGGAACAGCCCTGTATATCGCTATAAAGACAAGGATGCAATGTCTGCAGCATTCTCTGCCAGAAGTGTTACGTGATGACGCAAACAGAATTACAGATCCCCGTCTTCAAATAATTCGATTGCTGCACATCAAGAAACAGCTGAACACAGTCGATACGACAAAGGCAATGGGCCCTGACACCATTTCTGCAATAGACCTGAATACTTCTGCTGGACCATAAGCCGTGTCCATGGGCAACCTGTTTAATTCCAGCTCCAACTTTGGAATCTCCCTCGCAATTTGGAAAATGTCTTTAAAATGGTCAGTCCCTTAAGAGGAGAATAATTACAATCTGACTAATTGCTACTCCCTGACTTTAATCACGATAGCTAAACTTGTGGGGGTTCTTCTCACAGAGCTTTCAAGCACCAAAGAAATAACGTGCCCAGTGTGGTTTACGATAGGGGCTGTCATGGAAATGTCACTGAATTTCTAATCCTGACCAGACTAATGTTGTGGCAGGTGGTGGAAGTTAAAAACAATTTCAAATCTGATGCCAGTAATATTGACCTTGACATCAATGTCGATGGTAAACATCAATTTCATTCCTCAATGTACTTTCATGAAGGAAATCTCCCCTGCTTTCCTGGTTCTGGCCTGAAAACGACCTCAGATACACAGACGTGTAATAAAAACTTCAATGGTCTGTGAAACGGCCAAGTAAGATATTCAACTGCATCAAACTGCCCCGATATCTTAAAAGATAAGCGCTGACAGAACACCCGACACCAGAAGTGGTATTGGAAAAGGGAACGAGAAACACAGTCCTGGACCTACTTCCAAACATCGGAAAGCTTCTGGCAACATTTAAATATTTTTCCCACAGACTGCACAGAAACATCCGGAAAGGTGGAGGCCATTCAATGCATTGAGCCTGCCCCATTCCAGTTCATGGTCAATCTTCTTCTTCATTTTTTTTCCCAACCACTGTGTACTATAATCCTTTAAAGTTATTAACTATCGGAAAGATACAAAGTCGGAAATGCAGGCGGCCGTTTAGTCCATCAATTTTACTTCCCACTTCAAAAGATTGAGGGCTGATCCTCTATCTCCACACCATACACTGAGTGCAAACTCATGCATTTCGTGTCCAGAAATCCTTACTTATATTCAATGTCTTGGCTTCCACAGCCTTATGTGGGAGATAATTTCCTAGTTTCACTAGTCTCTGCATGTTGACATTTGTTCGCATCTCAATGCAGCTTGTCCCAATGTAATTAATATGGTAGCACGTTGGTTTAGACTTCCCACCCAAGAGAATTGTCAGGATTTTATATACTTCACGGAGATCTCCACTCATGTTCCTGAACCCGATGGAATAACGGCCCAGTCGACTCAAACCCTGCTCCCATTACATCCTGTCATCCCAGAGATCAGTCTGGTCATTCTTCGTTGGGCTCCCTCAATGTCAAGTTTGCCCTTTGTTTGAGAGCAAAACTGCATACAAGACTGCACAATGTCCGAGATGTTGTCTCACCAAGGGCTGTACAGCTGCAGAAAGACAACCTCACTCATCCAATCAAACCCACTTGAAGTGGAGATC
>NW_025171848.1:0-1819 GCF_004010195.1 Chiloscyllium plagiosum | reverse complement strand
TCAGGGCTGGCTGGTTATATATATATATATATAAAACCAAGAGATTTAGAGTCTCGTCAGTGAAGGGCACTGACTCTGGGCTGGCTGTTTAAAAAATTAGGTATAACCAGGAGATTTAGTCTCCTCGTTTCGAGCACTGACTTTTTGCTGGGTAGTTAAATAAATATATATAACCACGAGATTCAGATTCTCCTCAGTTTAGAGTACTGACTCTGTGCTGAATGGTTTAATAAATATATATAACCAGGATATTTAGAGTCTCCTCAGTTAAGGGCACTGACTCTGTGCCTGCTGTTTTAATATATATATAACCAGGATACTTAAGGATTCCCCAGGTTTGGGCACCGACTCTCAACTCTTCATTTTAATAAATATACATAACGAGGAAATTTAGAGTCTCCTCAGTTTAGGGCACTGATTCTGTTGGCTGGTTAAATATATATGACCTGGAGATTCAGAGCCTCGTCATTGAAGGGGACTGAGTTTCTGCAGGCTGAGTTTCTCCTCAGTTAAGGGCACTGACTCTGTGCTCGCAGGTTAAAACTGAGGCGACTGTCATTTCTGGTTGTATTTATTTAACTGTCCAGCACAGTCTCAGTGCCCTGTAATTCGCAGACTCTAAATTTTGGTGATATTTATTGAACCATCCAGCACAGAGTCAGTGCCCTAGACTGAGAACATTCGGAATCTTCTAGTTAGATATGCTTATTTAACTAGCCAGCCAAAAGTCAGTGTCTGAAACTGAGGAGACTCTAAATATACCGGTTATATATATTTAAAAAGACAGCACAGAGTCAGTGCCCCAAACTGAGGAGATTCTAATATATATATAATCGATCCAGCACATAATCTGAGCCCGAAACTGGGGCGACTCTAAATCTCCTAGTTATATCTATTTATTTAACCCGTCAGCCCACAATCAGTGCCCCAAAATGAGGAGAATCTAAATTGACCTGGTTATATATATTTAACCAGATAGCACATAGTCAGTGCATTAACTGAGGAGATTCTAAATCTCCTGGTTACATATATTTATTTAATCAGTCAGCACAGACTCAGTGCCCTCAACTGAGGAGACTCTAAATCTCCTGGTTATATGTATTTAAACAAACAGCACAGAGTTAATGCCCTTAACAGAGGAGACTTTAGATGTTCTGGTCATATTTCTGAATTTAACCAGCCAGCAGAAAGTCAGTGCCCTAAACTGAGGAGACTGTAATTCTCCTGCTTCTATATATTTAACCAGCTAACAACGAGTCAGTGCCCTAAACTGAGGAGAATCTGAATCTAATGGTTATATATATTTATTTAACAAGCCAGCAGAATGTCAATGCCCTAACCTGAGGAGATTCTAAATCTCCTGTTTATATGTATTTATTTAACTAGCCAGCACAGTCTCAGTGCCCTATAATGAGCAGACTCCAAATCTTTGGTGATATATATTTAACCAGCCAGCACAGAGTCAGTGCTCGAAACAGAACAGACTCTAAATCTCCTGGTTTTATATATATTTATTAAACTGGCCAGCACATAGTCAGTGCCCGAGACTGAGGAGATTCTGAATCTCCTGGTTATATATATATTTATTTAACTAGCCAGCAAAAAGTCAGTGCCCCAAACAGAGGAGACTCTCAATCTCCTGGTTATATATATTTATTTTACCAGCCAACAGAGAGTCAGTTCCCTAACATGAGCAGGCTTTAAATCTGCTGGTTATGTATATTTATTTTACCAGCCAGCACAGAGTCAACGCCCTAAGCTGAAGAGACCCTAAATCTCCTGGATATATCCATTTATTTAACCAGCCACCACACAGTCA
>NW_025171847.1:0-1819 GCF_004010195.1 Chiloscyllium plagiosum | reverse complement strand
AACATTATTCAGTCTTCACTGTTTATAAAAAAAACATGCCACGTGCTCGTGGATGTAGTATGCTGAACATTGTTGACGTTGTGTGCAGTGTGGGTCGATGTGTCATATGAACATGCCAAAGGACGTTGGTGAAATATCAGTGAATCGAATTTTCTGACGAATTGAAGCTGATAGAAGGAAAATTCTTCTATCATCAGACGACAGGTCCAGTGGTGCAATTAGTTAGTTTGCTGTACTTGCATGGCATGACGGCAGGACATGAGCTGCCAAAGTTGCGCATTCGATTCTCGTCAGGTCTTTGCTTTACTGATAGTGACCAGAGATGATTGCAACTTCAAGCTTCAGAACAGTTCAAACCCAGAATATTACACCACAAAAACGTACCGTTGGCCCTAATGTTGCACCGACCTATGATACCAATCTGAAGTCCATCTGAACAGCATTTTACCATTATAAGCTGTAAGTTATCCAATGATCATTTAATTGCCCTGAAGGTTGGTGAGTCTACGACTGTTGAAGGTAAGACGCTCAGCACCCTTACTACTCTCTGAGAAAGGAATCTACCTCGGCATCTATCACCCCAAAATTACATCGATGTGCCCTTGTGCCAACCATCACCATTTGAAGAAAAAGGCCTTCACTTTCCACCTTACGTCAACCTCTGATCATCCTTTTTGTCTCTATTAATTCACATCTCAAAATTCTCATCTCTATCAAAAACAGCCTCAAGTCCCTCAGCGTTTCCTCGTTAGAGCTTCCTATCATAGAAGGAAACATCCTAGGAAATCTCATCTGTAACCTTTCCAATGCTTTCACATCCGTCCAATAATGTGGCGATCAGAACTGCACGCAACTCTACAAGTTTGGCCACAGCAGAGAAATTTCTGGAGCTGCAAAGGGATCATTTGGCCCTGAAACTCAATCCCTCTCCCAATAAAATCTAACACACTGTGCTCCTTGCAAGCAAATCGATCAACGTAGATGTTAACTTTCATAGTTTTATGTACATAGGCACCGAGACCTCTCTGCACATCTAAACTTCCAAGAATATTACAATTAGCCCAGAACTCTTTATTCTTGTTGCTCCTTCCAAAGTAAATCATCTCACACTGTTCCATATTAACCTCCATTTGCCATCTCTGAGCTCAGACCTGCAGATTATCCATGTCCCTCTGTAACCCGCAGCAGACTTTGGCAATGTTGATAATTCCATCGAGCTTAGTGTATTCAATGAATTCACTCATCATTCATGACCCTAACCCAGGTCATTTATAAAAGTGACAAACAGCAGTGGACCCAAAAAGGAACCTTGTGGTATACCATGAGTAACTCCAGGATGAATATATCCCATCAACTACCACACTCTGTGTTCTTTCAGCTCGCCAATTACAGATCTAAATCGCTAAATCACCGTCAATCCCATGTCTCTGTATTTTATGCCAGCTAAAGACTTCTCATGTCCCCGCTTCGCTCTATGTAGCTCTCTCTTATGGACCTGAAGAAGGGCTTATGCCCGAAACGTCGATTCTCCTGCTCCTTGGATGCTGCCTGACCTGCTGCGCTGTTACAGCAACACACTTTCAGCTCTGATCTCCAGCATCTGCAGACCTCACTTTCTCCTCTCTTTTGGACCATCCTGGCTAGCTTTTAATTTTCAAGTGTCTTATTTCAGCCTTCATATCTCATGTTTACATGCACCTCCTTCTCCCTCTTGACAAGAAATTCAACCTTTTCAGTAAAAATGGCTCACAGTCTCGACCTCATATTCCCTGCATGACGCACACAAACTTATCAAGGACATGCAGGAGCTCTTCCCTGA
>NW_025171846.1:0-1819 GCF_004010195.1 Chiloscyllium plagiosum | reverse complement strand
TACCAGCAGTCTGAAAGACTGGCTGCTTACTAATAGCAAACTAAACCAGACCAGAGTAAAGCTGAGCTGTGAGAATTGGCCACTCCCCTTTCATTGTATTTTTTTTACTTGAAAGTCTTTTGCTGGAGGTAATGTCTGTTAGAAATCATGAAGTCGGCCCTAAAACCCATTAAAACTAGACACCACAGAACCTCTGCATTTACAAACATTCTAAGAAAAAAAAATAAGAACATTAAAGGAGCAGCATCATCACACACTCAATGTCCTGGTCTCCACAGTCCTCTGCGGTAATTATTTCCACAGATTAAACATTCCTTCAATGAAGAAATTCATACTCATCTCAGTTCCATAGGTCGCCCCTTCACTCTGAGGCTGTGCCCTCAGTTCCTCGTCTCTCTTATATGTGGAAACAGCTTACAAGCAGAAGCTGAAATGGGCGGACTCTTCACAAAAGGAAGTACAATGCTGGTCTCCGGCTGTGAATGACAGTCTCTGGGATTGTTTGGAATTGGTGAACTGGACCGTGTTAAAGCACTCAGCAGAAAACCTGGATAAGTAAACATCAACATCACGGAATCTTTCGCAAATGCATGGAGGACTGAGTATTGAAGAAGTCAATGCGTGTGTTCCCCAAGTGTCGACCACGTATTGACCAGGGAAATCCAGTCCCAATTGAAGACCAGACGGGCAACATTCAAGTGGAAAGAGCCAAACCTAAACAGGAATCCAGATCTAAACTCTGCAAGGCCAGAAGAGATGCCAAGAGGGAGTACCAGACCACGTGAAAGGCCCATACAAACCAAACAGACTCCCGCTGCCTCTGGCAAGTCCTAAAGAAAGTTATAGGATACCAAATGAAGCAAAAAACAAGAGCGGACAAAGACACATCGCTCTCTGAGAAGCTCAATGCTTTCCGTGTGTGGTTCAACCAGAATGCCAGGGGCGCAGTGACTCCCATTCCAACAGCCCCTGACACATCTGTCAATCGTTCACGGCCGCATATGTCAGAAAAGATTTCTTGAGAGTCAACCCAAGGAAAGCGGCGGGCCTGGATGCAGTCTCTGGCCATGCACTTCGATCCTGTATGGACCAATTTGCGGAGATATTCACCGACATCTTTAACCTCTCCCTCCGACAAGTGGAAGTCTCCATCTTCTACAAGGAGACCACCACCATCCCCATACCTAAGAAAGCAAATGCAATGTGCCAACTTGTCTTCCCAAATATTTTTGTGTCTTCTGCACATTTGGCAACAGAGCAATCACTTCCTCCGTGCAAGTCCTTCATATAAACATTATCCCATGTTTAACTTGTATAATATACATTATGTATTGTTATATGCTGGTGCTATTTGGGTCTGTACAAATATTGCTGTGTATTACAGCTGATTGTGTTTACATGTAATATTATTGTGCATTGGAGCATAAATATTGTTAGTATTCGAGATGTTCGAGTTTATATCCAAATATTGTTGCATACTAGAAATGTTCATGTTTGTATGTGTTTCCTGTTGTGTCTTGTAACTTTTCCTATTTATACATCAATACTATATTAGTTCATATTGAACTTGTGCCTTTCTTCTTCCAAACAGTGATACTGTCACTGTCCATGTAGGGGTGCTGCTGAGCTTCAGCGGCACTTTGGGACGGATCTGCAATCCCAGCACCGGCCAGAGGGTCGGCAGCACAGCGCATCAGTAATCATGTGTAATGATGAGGCAGTGGCACGTGGTCTCTGGTTATTGTAGAGAGTAAACACACATTCTGGATGGGGGAGTCGCGGGGGGAGTGAAGGGCAATAGCTAAAGAGCACTGGGGAA
>NW_025171845.1:0-1819 GCF_004010195.1 Chiloscyllium plagiosum | reverse complement strand
ACACACACTGACCCTCACTGGAGTACAGTTCGACACACACACTGCCCCTCAGTGAGGTACAGTTCCACACATACTGACCCTCACTGGGGTACAGTCCCACACACATTGACCCTCACTGGGTTATAGTTCCACTCACACTGACCCTCACTGGGGTACAGCTCCCACACACACTGACCCTCACTGGGGTGCAGTCCCACACACACTGACCATCGCTGGGTTACAGTTCGACACACACATTGACTCTCACTGGGGTACAGCTCCCACACACACTGACTCCCACTGGGGTACAGTCCCACACACACACTGACCCTCACTGGGGTGCAGTCCGACACACACTGACCCTCACTGGGGCACAGTCCCACACACACTGACCCTCACTGGGTTACAGTTCGACACACACACTGACTCTCACTGGGGTACAGCCCCACACACACACACACACTGACCCTCACTGGAGTACAGTCTCACAACACACTGACCCTCACTGGGGCACAGTCTCACAACACACTGATCCTCACTGGGGTGCAGTCCCACACACACTGACCCTCATTGGGGTACAGTCCCACACACACTGACTCTCACTGGGGTACAGTCCCACACAGACTGACCCTCACTGGGTAAGGTCCCACACACACTGGCCCTCACTGGGGTACAGTCCCACACACACTGACCCTCACTGGGTAAGGTCCCACACACACTGACCCTCACTGGGTAAGGTCCCACACACGCTGACCCTCACTGGAGTACAGTCGCGCACACATTGACCCTCACTGGGGAACAGTCCCACGCACACACACTGACCCTCACTGGGGTACAGTCCAACACACACACTGACCCTCACTGGGGTACACTCCCCACACACTGACCCTCACTGGGGTACAGTCACACACACACACTGACTCTCATTGGGATACAGTCCCATACACACTGACCCTCACTGGGGTACAGTCCCACTCACACACTGACCCTCACTGTGGTATGGCTCCCACACACACTGATCCTCACTGGGGTACAGTCCCAAACACACTGACCCTCACTTGGGTACAGTCCCACACACACTGACCCTCACTGGGGAACAGCCCCCCACACACACTGACCCTCACTGCGGTAGCCCCACACACACACACTGCCCCTCACCGAGGTACAGTTTCACACACACTGATCCTCACTGGGGTACAGTTTCACACACACACTGACCCTCACTGGGCTACAGTCGCACATACACTGACTCTCACTGGGATACAGTCCCACACACACACTGACCCTCACTGGGGTACAGTTCCACACACACTGACCCTGACTGGGGTACAATCCCACACACACACTGACCCTCACTGGGGTACAGTCCCACACACACACTGATGCTCAATGGGGTCCAGTCCCACACACACACATACTGACCCTCACTGGGGTACAGTCTCACAACACACTGACCCTCACTGGGGTACAGTCTCACACACACAGACTATCACTGGGGTACAGCCCCCACACAGACTGACCCTCACTGGGGTGCAGTCCCACACACACTGACCCTCACTGAGGTACAGTTCGTCACACACACCGACCCTCACTGGGGTACAGTTCCACACATAGACTCACCCTCACTGGGGTTCAGCCCCATACACACACTGCCCCTCACTGAGGTACAGTTCCCCACACACTGATCCTCACTGGGGTACAGTTCCACACACACACTGACCCTCACTGGGATACAGTTCCACACACGCACTGACCCTCACTGGGGTACAGTTCCACACACACTGATCCTCACTGGGGTACAGCCCCCCACACACACACTGGCCCTCACTGGGGTACAGTC
>NW_025171844.1:0-1819 GCF_004010195.1 Chiloscyllium plagiosum | reverse complement strand
GAAACCAGATCAAACAGTGCAGGGAGAGAGAGCACAGAAACCATATCAAATACCACAGGGAGAGAGCACAGAAACCAGATTAAACAGCAGCGGGAGAGAGAAGGTGCAGTAACTGGATCAAACACCACAGGGAGAAAGCGCAGAAACCAGATCAAACAACACAGGGAGATGAGAGCGCAGAAACCAGGTCAAACAAGACAGGGAGAGAGAGTGCAGAAACTAGATCAAACAGCGCAGGGAGAGAGAGCGCAGAATCCAAATCAAACAGCACAGGGAGAGAGTGCAGAAACCAGACCAAACAGCACAGGGAGAGAGCGCAGAAACCAGACCAAACAGCATAGGGAGAGAGAGCGCAGAAACCAGATCAAACAGCAAAGGGTGGGAGCGCAGAAACCAGATCAAACAGCACAGGGAGAGAGAATGCAGAAACCAGATCAAACATCACAGGGAGAGAGAGCGCAGAAACCACATCAAACAGCACAGGGAGAAAGAGCGCAGAAACCACATCAAACAGCACAGGGAGAGAGAGCGCAGAAACAAGATCAAACAACACAGGGAGAATGCGCAGAAACCAGACCAAACAGCACAGGGAGAGAGCGCAGAAACCAGACCAAACAGCATAGGGAGAGAGAGTGCAGAAACCAGATCTAACAACACAGGGAGAGAGAGCGCAGAAACCAGATCAAACAGCACAGGGAGAAAGAGCGCAGAAACCACATCAAACAGCACAGGGAGAGAGAGCGCAGAAACAAGATCAAACAGCACAGGGAGAATGCGCAGAAACCAGACCAAACAGCACAGGGAGAGAGCGTAGAAACCAAAACAAACAGCATAGGGAGAGAGAGCGCAGAAACCAGATCTAACAACACAGGGAGAGAGAGCGCAGAAACCATATCAAATACCACAGGGAGAGAGCACAGAAACCAGATCAAACAGCAGCGTGAGAGAGAAGGTGCAGAAACTGGATCAAACACCACAGGGAGAATGCGCAGAAACCAGACCAAACAGCACAGGGAGAGAGCGCAGAAACCAGACCAAACAGCACAGGGAGAGAGAGCGCAGAAACCAGATCAAACAGCACAGGGATAGAGAGCACAGAAACTAGTTCAAACAGCACAGGGAGAGAGAATGCAGAAACCAGATCAAACATCACAGGGAGACAGAGCGCAGAAACCAGATCTAACAGCACAGGGAGAGAGAGTGCAGAAACCAGATCTAACAGCACAGGGAGAGAGAGCACAGAAAACAAATCAAACAGCACAGGGAGAAAGAGCGCAGAAACCACATCAAACAGCACAGGGAGAGAGAGCGCAGAAACAAGATCAAACAGCACAGGGATAGAGAGCGCAGAATCCAGATCAAACAGCACAGGGAGAGAGAGTGCAGAAACGAGATCAAACAGCACAGGGAGAGAGCGTAGAAATCAGATATAACAGCACAGAGAGAGAGAGCGCAGAAACCAGATCAAACAGCACATGGATAGAGAGCACAGAAACCAGATCAAACAGCACAGGGAGAGAGAGCGCAGAAACCAGATCTAACTGCATAGGGAGAGAGCGCAGAAACCCGATCAAACAGCACCGGGAGAGAGAGCGCAGAAACAAGATCTAACAGCACAGGGAGAGAGAGCGCAGAAACCAGATCAAACAGCACAGGGAGAGAGAGCACAGAAACCAAATCAAACAGCACAGGGAGAAAGAGCGCATAAACCAGATCTAACAGCACAGGGAGAGAGAGCGCAGAAACCAGATCAAACAGCACAGGGAGAGAGAGCGCAGAAACCACATCTAACAGCACAGGGAGAGAGAGCACAGAAACC
>NW_025171843.1:0-1819 GCF_004010195.1 Chiloscyllium plagiosum | reverse complement strand
TCTGAGGTCGAGTACCTACTCACAGAGACCAATGTCATTTTTAACCCGGTCTTTAAGTATCCTTCCTTACCGAGACCTGTTGAGCTCTCTGTCACATTATCATCATAAAATTGTACAGTTCTACAAGTAGGATATTCTTCCGATCGTGTATGTCCTGTGCTGGAAAGTGCTGTCCGGCTAGCCCCATTCGCCAGGATTATTTTGATACCCCATCTAAATTCATCCCATTGAACTCCACATTCAGCTTTCTTTTGAAACCTGCTGTGGAATCAGCCTCTGCCACTCTCCAAGACAAAGCTTTCCAAATCCCAGCACCTCTCTGGCTAAGTACGTTACAGAGTCATTGACTTTGGAATCATTCCATCCTTACGCTCGCCAAAATTCTCGTTGCATTTTCACTCCCTGAAGGCAAGCTGCTTGAGTACCTCACAATTCCTCATCCCAATGCCTGACAGTGAGAACGCACTTCTCAGTTGTCAGTAGACTGTACCAATATGAGGCTGGATGTGGAGAACTGCACACAGTTCTGGTCTGAACCAACAATTATTGGAACACAGTTCAAGCAATATGTACCCTTACAACTCCAAGAATGTCTGGTAAGAACAGAAAGGATGAAATCTGCATTGTTCTGGCATTGTGTATCTGAGTCAGGTGGCAGGTGGATGTCCAATCGCATCTGACTGTCAACATCAACGAATCTTTGTTTTTCTTTGTATTCTCTCTCCTCGCGTCAATATTTTCATGTATTTTAGAAGGGAGTTACAGCAGCGACGTACCATGTGAGAAGGGTATTTCAACGAGGGTTAAAGGAGTGTGCCCCATCTTACAAGTGTGTTGCATACGTTTGTGGAATCGAAGAAGGAAAGGGCAACATGCAACACTGGAAATCGTCTGTGTTTCTGATTAGAGAGTTCTGTCATCTCATCAATTCAGCCTTCATGTTATTGTTTCAACTGAACGATCATTGGCCCATTGCTTTCTAAACGATGTGAATAAAACTGGGTGATATTGCAAACATTAATTTTCCATGTCTCACTTCACTTTCATATCAATGTCTTAACACAATGTCAGGAAGGAAGGAAGTTGTCAGAAAATGGGTATTATGCATTGATGATCTTTACACTGTTGTAGCTTCGCTGACATGTGCGTCTTTGGTGTGGCCACAACTCGAGGAGCGTTTGCAGTTTAGGTCGCCACACAATAGGAAGGATATAAACGCTTTGGAGAGGCAGGAAAAGAGATTTACAAAGATGTTGCTTGGATCAGAGACGACTGGTTGCCAACAGCCTTTTGACAAAATTTGAATTGTTCGTGCTCGGGTTTTGAATCTGAGAGGCGATTTGAAGGAAGTATATAAAACGATGAGGGGCTTGGATAGGTTACATCGCCGGGCTCTTTTGCTCAGGTTGGAAATTTATTGGGCAATGGTTAAGGTGGGGTACATGTTAAACTGACAAGCATGAGACAGTTTTTGTTTAACAGAGAGAGTTGTAAGTGTCTGGAAAGGATTGCCAAAGAAGGTGGTGGATTGGGATAGAATAGCAAAATTGTCAGGCAATTAGATAGATGGAAGAACAGGCAATGTGTACAGCGTTATGGACCATGTGAAGGCAGATAGGATTAGTTTTGAATAATACGCTTGTCTTCACAGACATATTGCAGAAGGGTTTGTTCCTGTGCTATTCGCTTCTCTGTTCAATGGAGCATTTTAGCTTCGGTGAGAGGCTGGATTTAAACGGGTTGTTTTCATTGGATCAGAGACAATATTGTTCAGGTCAGTTTCATTTGAAGAGGTTCATGAGGAGCAAGAAAGATTCAA
>NW_025171842.1:0-1819 GCF_004010195.1 Chiloscyllium plagiosum | reverse complement strand
GCTCTAGAACTCCAATATGATCACTTGGTATTACTGATGATTTTCTGGATCTTCCTCCATGAAGACAGATGCAAAGTAACTTGTTATTGTTTTGGCCATTGCCCTGTTCTCCACAATAACCTCTCCTCTCCCGAATACAAACTTCCACATTTTACCTTGCATTTATTTTGTTTCCATTGAAATATAAATCGTAGATTGATGTAGTCGTTGTGCTCCTGTTTGTTAGCATGCATGTTCACGTTTTGATTTCCTTATCAGTTTCATGGCCTTCCTTTTCTGGATCGTTAATTTCTGAGAATTCTCAGGTTTCCACATGTCTGGGATTTTTGTGAAGTCATTTGCTATGATTAATCTATTTTCTAATTTGTTGTGATAACCATCATTGAGTTACTTTGTCACTTTTTGGTGTTTGAACCTGAAATAAATATATGTATTTTTCAGACTTTGCAGTGTTTCTAAAAACTCATGGTCCTGACCACTACAGGAGGACAGAGAAGAAATTGTGTGAGCTCTGATTGGTTCTTTTCCATCATCATTGGCCAACGGATGTGGTCCCGGACGACTGGAGGGAAGCGAATGCTGTGCCCTTAATCAAGAAACGCTACTAAGATAAACCTGGGAACTAAAGACCAGTAATGTTAAAATCTATTGGGTAAGATACTTGAGAAGATTGGGACACATTGGATATACATGCATTTAGAAAAGAGAGGATGTTATTAGGAGTAAGATTAGAATGGTGCTGGAAAAGCAGAGCAGGTCAGGCAACATCCGAGGCGCAGGAAAATCGATGTTTCGGGCAAAAGCCCTTCATCAACGTCAGCACGGCTCTGTGCATGGGAGATCATAGCTCACAAATTTGTTGGAGTACTTTGATTAAGTCACCAGCAACGTTGAGGAGGGTAGGGTGGTTTACGTAGTCTATACGGATTCCAGTAAGGCCATCAATAAGTTTCCACATGGTACGCTGCTCTGGAATGTTAAATCATATGGAATTGTGAGGTCGCTGGCAAATGTGATACAAAATTGCCTTAATGGTAGGAAGCAGAGGGTAATACTGGAAGAATGCTGGCCAGACTGGAGGCATGTGACTAGTGGAATGCCATAGGGATTGGTGCTTGGACCACTGCATATTACATACATATAGATGAGAATGTATGGGCATGATTTGTAAGTTTGAAGACGACACGAAAATAGGCAGCATCATGGAAAGTGACGAAGGTTATCAGAAATTTCAGAAATTACAGCAATACCTTGATCAGCTGGGGAAGTTGGCTGAGAATTGGCAAATAGTTGTTAATGTAGATCAGTCTAAGTTCTTGCATTTTAGAAGTCAAATCAGGGTTGGAGTTTCATGGTGAATGGTTGGGTCCGAAAGAGTGTGGTGGAACAGAGGGATCTTGGAATTCAGGTGCATGGTTCTCTGAAGGTTGATTCAGAGGTAGACAGAGCAGTGAAGAAAGCTTTTGGTACACTGGCCTTGATAATTGAATTTCACTGAGTATCGAAATTAGGGAATTTCATTGCAGTTATACAGGATGCTAGTGAAGCCTTACTAGTAGCGTTATGTTCACTATTTTATTAAACTGGAAAAAGTGCAGAAGAAATTTACAAGGATGTTGCCGTCTCAATGATGTGAGTTATATGGAGAGGTTGGACAAGCTCGGACTTTTTAATTTAGCGTGTATGAGACTGAGGGGGATCTGATAGAAGTGCATAAGATCATGACAGGCCTGGACCGAATGAATGCACTCAGTCTTTTTTCACAGGGTTGGGCAATCACAGACCAGAGGGCATCAGTTTAAGGTCAGAGGGGAACGCA
>NW_025171841.1:0-1819 GCF_004010195.1 Chiloscyllium plagiosum | reverse complement strand
TCTGCATTGTTCTGACCAGGTTTCTATTGTGGACGTTGCCCGGAGCAACCAGCATCGGAAAATACAAGCAAAGATATTCGGAGCAGGAGTAAGCCACTCAGGTCTATCATAAGATCATAGCTAAGCTGCTTGCACCCTCAACTTCACAGTCACACCCATCCCCAAAAATCTCTGAGTTCCTTATTGCAAAACAAAATGTATCTAACTCTGCCTTAAAAATATTCAATAACTCTGGCTCTATCACTTTCTGCAAGAGAGAATTCCAAAACTCACAAGCACCTGAAAGCAAAAGGAAATCCTCATCTCTCAGATGGAGACCACCTATTTTTGAACTATGTCCCATAGTTCTATTCTCTCCCACAAGAGGAAACATCATTTTAGAATCCGCCCTGTTAGGACCAATCAGGATTTTGCACATCTCAATAAAATCATGTCTTATTATTTTAAACATTGATTGACATAGGCTCAGCCTGTCTAACTTTACCTCATAAAAATAACCTCTCACCCCCAACAGTCTGTGATTTTTTTAAAGATTAGATTCCCTACAGTGTGGAAACTGGCCTTCGGCTCAACAAGCCCACACCGACCCTCTGAAGAGTAACCCACCCAGAACCATTCCCGTCTGACTAATGCACCTAACACTATGGGCAATTTAGCATGGTCAATTCACCTGATCTGCACATCTGTGGACTATGAGAGGAAACCAGAGCACACGGAGGAAACCCACGCAGACACGGGGAGAATGTCTAAACTCCACACAGACAGTCACCTGGGACTGGAATCAAACCTGGGACCCTGGTGCTGTGAGGCAGCAGTGCCAACCACTGAGCCAACGTATCCTTTCTTAAGTAACAAGACTAAAACTGGACTCAGTATTTCAGATGTAGTCTCAATAGCACCCTGTACAATTGTAGTAAAACGTCCCTACCTTGTATTCCATTTCTTTTGCAATAAATAACATTTTATTTGCCTTCTCAATCACTTTCTGTACCTAATGCTAACTTCACCTGACTCATGAACCAGGACACCCAGAGCCCACTGTACCTCAAAGTTCTGCAATTTTCTCTATTTAAATAATATGCTACTTTTCTGTTACCCTACCAAAACAGACAATCTCATATTTTCCTCTGTTATAAATATGTGTTACTCCTTTAACCCTTTGCAGATTCCTTATACCCTCTTCACATATTGGTTTCCTATGACTATTGATTCTTCCCTCTTCCATTGCAAATGCCCCATGATCCACAGCAGATGTCCCAAACTTGGTACAGGGCAAACAACCCTGTCATCTGGATGCTTGTGCTCAGCTGCAGAGAACTATGTCAATCCTTTGACTATGCCATTCCCTGACTAACATGATATTCTTATTAACTTATTGAATGCAATATGGTGTCACGATTAGATCGCTTTTATCCATAATGGCTGCCAAGATTCTTGAAAGTGTTGGACCATTACAAAGGCTGATGCTCCTGCCCTTCTCCATACTGGGTCACTATACCTGTTTCACTAACATCACACCCCTCTTTCCCTGACTACTGACCAAAGTGATCAGGCAGAGATCAAAGTGCATCGGTAACTCTGCATCTCATTGTTGTGTTGTACTCTAAAATTCTGCCTCCGCCTCATAAATTTGGAGCTAAAACACCTTGAGTCACAAATACTCATTGCAGATGTATTTACCCTGGATCAGACTGGTGTCCAGGAGTTCCCACATTGTATACTTGCAAAACAGCTCCTGCTGAGCCATCGTTATTATTTCATAATTAATGATTAAATTAAATAGAATATAGAACATTACAGCGCAGTACAGGCCATTCGG
>NW_025171840.1:0-1818 GCF_004010195.1 Chiloscyllium plagiosum | reverse complement strand
GCCGGGGTGGGAGAGGTCGGGTTGGTGCCGGTGTCTGGGACAGCTTCAGTGATTTATCCCTCCCCCTCCAGGGCAGTGGGTTGCATCTTCGGGGAGCTCCTGAATAACTCGCCGCTGTTTCCAGGCGAGAATGACATTGAGCAGCTGTGCTGCGTTCTCAGAGTCCTGGGGACGCCAAATGAGAGGATCTGGCCAGTAAGTCACACTCGGCAGCGCTCAGGGCGTATCTATTAGC
This sequence comes from Chiloscyllium plagiosum, assembly GCF_004010195.1. NCBI lineage: Eukaryota > Metazoa > Chordata > Chondrichthyes > Orectolobiformes > Hemiscylliidae > Chiloscyllium > Chiloscyllium plagiosum. The sequence goes on along the minus strand of NW_025171840.1, from coordinate 1,583 downwards.
CTCGGTGCCATTCCACTGTATGTTTCCCAGACTCCGAGCGGAACAGAAGAGAAGGAGCATAAAATGCCTGGAGTTTAGCGAGTTAACCAGTGAGTGGTGCAGTATGCACAAAGAGGTGAATAGCCTCCTGTTTCTGTGTGACAGGCTGGAGGAGGAGGGGCTTAATGGCCTCCTGTTCCTGTGTAACAGACTGGAGGAGGGGCTGAATGGCCTCCTGTTTCTGTGTAACAGACTGGAGGAGGGGCTGAATGGCCTCCTGCCTCTGTGTAACAGGCTGGAGGAGGGTGGGGGGACGCTGATGATTCCACCACATTGTAACTGAGGCCCTGTGAGGCATCACAGGAACCTGTTGTGAGATCAATCAGCCCCTTGAGCCTGGACCCCCCAGTGGCTCGGCTGATGTGTGTCTGAACTCCACCTACCTACCTCAGTTCTGTCACCTTTAATCTCACTAGCCCGGACAAAAGCCTCCGTTTCAAAATTTCCAATTGATACCTTACTGGTGGTCCGGAGTTGAGGAGAATAGGGTGAGCGAGCTCTCGATGTCCAATACCCTTTGTAGAAAAGGTATTTCCTGGGATCAGCTCTGATCAACAGAGCTCAGGTTTAACTCTGATGGACAGAGCTCAGGTTTAACTCTGATGGACAGAGCTCAGGTTTAACTCTGATGGACAGAGCTCAGGCTTAAAGGTTCAGCATGGTCCTTAATTCTGGACAGTCCCATACCAGAGGAAGTGGTTGCTCTCTATCAACCCTGTTGAATCCTTCAATTATTAAACCCCTCAATAAGGATCAAGCCCTAACCTCTGATACCTGAGATGAATATTGTCCACTCTGTCTGACCTGTCTTAGCGATTTCATAGCTGCAGGTGAGCTGATGTCCTGCCCATGGCTGCCTTGCTGTTGCTGTTCCTCCTCCTGCCGTGACTGACTTGTGTAAGAGTGTAAGAGTGCGTGAACCTCATGATTAGATCACTAAGAACGGACCAGTACTGTGAGATGAAGGTCTGTAGCTGATGGGGGAATTGTGATTCATCTGTCTCGCCAGAGAGCTGGAGGAGGGTGAACATGGACAGAAATGGTAAAGATACTACTGAGTATACAACAGTCGTGAAGTCATCTAGCACAGTCCAACCAGTCCGTGCCGAACATAATCCCAGACTAAACTAGTCCCACTTGCCTGCTCCTGGCCCATATCCCTTCAAAGCTTTCCTCTTCATGTACTTACCTAAATGGTTTTTAAACGTTGTAACTACCAGCATCTGCCACTTCCTCTGGCAGTTCATTGCGGATCGGTTTGGCTGGGAGTTATTGAAACAGTCCCGATTTTGGAACCTTCACAGGCTGTGTCGCACCTTCCCTTCTCCATTCGTATTCACTCGGGATAAGATCATTGGGCTCCATGCACACCAGAAATGCCGCCCCTTCCAGGACTGGGATACGTGAGGTTCCACCCTCCCTGGAGATCTCTCTTACGATTCATCAGGAAGTAGAGGTCGTGGGACATTTTACATCCACCTGAGAGGGCAGAAGGGAAACTGGGTTAGTGTCACATCCTTAAAGGTAGCACCACTGACAGTGTG
>NW_025171839.1:0-1818 GCF_004010195.1 Chiloscyllium plagiosum | reverse complement strand
AAATATTAACACTCGCTCCACAATTTCTACCACATAGAAACCAGAACAGTAAGGAAAGAAGAAAAAAATATTAATGGGTGATTTAGGATCTCCTCAGTTTAGGGGACTGACTCTGAGTTGGCTGGCCACAAGTAAATAAAGGGTGACTGGGTGCCAGGGTACCAGCTTCTGTGCAGTTAATTAAAAAACCCAGCACAGTACAGCAGCACCATGATGCTATTCTGAACATATTCCATCTGCTTGTGAGTGATCCATATCCCTCTGTTCCCTTCCTATTCACATCTGTCCAAATGCCTCTTAAAGATTGTGATTGTTTCATCTTTTACCACCTCCCTGGAGAGTACATTGTAGCCACCTTCTACATAAGATGTTTTCCTTGCACAACTCCTTTAAGCTTTTACATTAATTGCTGAAAAAGCCTCATAAGTCTGGCAGCATCTCTGAAGAGAAATCAGAGTTAATGTTTCAGGTGCGGTGACCCTTCCTCAGAACTCTCTGGGCTCAGGGTCATGGTCACATTTTTATTCACAATGAGGACATTGATAACACACATCAACTCTGGAAATTCCGTACACCCTGCATAAAAGGGACAGCCGTGTAGCCTCCTTCACCCCTTTTCAGGCTCATCCCTGCACTAAATCCATAAAGGCAGATGGGAATACAGCTTCTGGGTAACACAGCATACCCTGGGCATGGAAGGCATATTGCCACTCCCCTTTCTGCACACATAAACCTCCCTGGCCACTGCCTGAAATCACTAATTCAGACTTGATGATACATAATACTGATGGGGTCCATATTGTCTAGTTTTCTTTCTTATCTTAATTCTCTCTGTGGCTGGACAGGACAGGGCTGCCATCGCCAGTACCACCACTTCCTGTTCTGTACCACCACTGCCACCGCTCCCAGGGCCATGCCCTATTGAAATTTACAATTTAATATTCCTGTTGTAATGTCATACAGGCAAGCAGCCTTCTCTTCCATGGTGCTGTTGCTTTCAGAGTCCATTCTCCATTCCTGAATCTTCACTAGAGCACAGATATTACCTGGAATAATTGCCCCATCATGCTCGCAGTCCCACTTGCTGCGGTAATATTTTAAAAACTGACTTGATCTGCTGGGTTCGGAATGTCAGCTCAGAGGTTTCTGTGCTCCCCTTCCCAGTCTCTGATTCCCTGCCCATCTGTAACCTCTCTCAGCTCATGCAGCTGTTTTGCCAGATCTTTCACATGTTGTTTAACCATATCCCTGCCGTTGCACATCTCCGAGTAAACAGTTAAATTTCTTTCAGTTCCGGTTTTTCTTCAGTTCCAGGAAGCAGTCGGAGAGATCGCGAGGTCACATATTTGGGCGATTGCGTTACCCGAAACACTACTCGGGTAGTGTCTCCTACCCCTCCTCCTCCTCTAACCAAAAAAAAATGTTCTGTGCATCAGTTGGTAAGGTGACAAGTGTTTTCTTTCCTGTTTCATTCTTTCAGCAGTCTATTTGGGAATTAGAATTATGGGAATGGAGATTAGGGCAGTTGAATATTCCTCCTGCAGAATGTGGGATGGGAGGGTCACCTCTAGTGTCCCTGCCGACTTCATTTGTGGGAAGTGCACCCAACTCCAGCTCCTCGAGAATCGTGTTAGGGAATGGAAGCTGGAGCTGGATGAACTTCAGACCATTTGGGAGGCAGAGGGGTTTATTGCGAGGAGTTACAGGGAGGTAGTTACTCCACAGCCAGGTGAATAAATTAGATGGGTTACCGTCAGGGGGAGGAAAGGGAACTGGCAGGAAGAGCAGGGATCTCATAGAACATAGAAGAATACAGCG
>NW_025171838.1:0-1818 GCF_004010195.1 Chiloscyllium plagiosum | reverse complement strand
CAGCTCTCCCTATCCATCAATCCAGTTCTGAAGGATATTTATACCTGAAATGTTGACTTAGTTCTGAAGGATATTTATACCTGAAATGTTGACTTTCCCAGCTCATGATGCTGCCTGGCTTGCAATGTTTTTTTCAACCTTCCGTTTGTCTCCTATAACTCAGGAAGATCGAGTCTAGTCAGCACAATGTGTTGGTAGGCAGGAACCACGGTCTTCCCACTGAAGTCCTTGAATGCCTTCCCTCTGGCCAGGAGGAAGACATTCAGTCCCTCGAGACAGTGACACATGAACAGAAGAGACCATACAGCCCCTCCAAACTGTTACACTGAAATAGTAGGATGTAATTGTTGCTGCAACACGACAAACCAATGAGGCATGGACTGCACAGACAGACTGTTCCACGTTGTTCCTCCTGGCCCCATTGCTAATGGTACACACGTGTTATGTTAACGTGGTTTGCTGACCAGGAGGAGGGAAAGTGATTGGTTTGTACCAAGTCCCAAGGAGGCACCTTCCATCTCCGAGATGTTACGGACTAGGCTGGACCACTCAAAACATTTTAAGCAGACAGCCCAGAGCATACCTTTGCAATTTGTTTCGGTAAGTGTGCAATGAAAATTGCCCGGAATAATTTAGCTGGGGGTGACTACTAGATTTTAAAACAGACAAAAACTTTATTCATAAAATTAACCAATAAAACTCATAGAACAGAATAAAGAATCACGACAGAATTCAACCGATTCAGCTAGACTTAGTTATGCTATTCTGAATATATACAATAGCCGCAATGCGCAAACTCCCAATAAAAATTAGTATAAATGGAACACATACTTCCAGGTTGAAGTTGAAGGTCAGAAGAGAGAGAGAGACTTTCCACACAGTTCCCAGTTGAACTTCCCAGTTCAAAACTCAACTGAAAACTGCTCAGCTCAGCAAGTTCAGCTAAAATAGCTCACCATCTCTGTTCATTATACTGGTCACTTACAAAGCATGACCACTTTGGCCTGAAGTCTCATTTATTTCCATAAAAATAAAAGGCCTCTGAAAATCCTTTTCATCTGTGTACCAAACCAGGCTGATCGGAGCTTTGCCCCGTTTTATTGTCCCTCTGAAAAGAATCAAGGACAGAGTCTCCTTGAGCCAAAGAACAGCTTTTAGACAAAAAAGGGACTTGCTTTCTGATATGTCTCCTTCCCCTAAAAAAAAGAACCATCGATGCCAAAAGATGGCTGCATTTTTAACCCTTCAAACCCAGTTAGTAGTCTCAAAACTGACAGATACATTATACTAACTGTAAACATTCAAACACAAGCCTATGCAAATTCAGGCCGCGGTACACCCACCATCGAACACCTCAATATCTCATTCGAGTCTCAATAACTCATCAGTTTTCACGTTTTCACGACCTGCCATATGCACAGTTGTCAGATTGAATGGCTGCAGCAACAAGCTCCATCTAAACAGTCTGATATTTTTGTCCTTAATGTTTTCCATAAATGTCAATTTGTTGTGATCAGTATATACATTTGTCTCAGATGCATTGCTGGTAATATAAACACTGTTCTGGTGTAATGCCAACAGCAAGTTTAAAGTCTCTTTCTTCTCTGTTGATGAACGTTTGACTTCCCAGAAAAATACCCGATGTGTCTTTCTATTCCCTCATCATCCTCCTACAGCAACACCGGACCAATACCCACATCACTGGCATCGATAGCCACCTTGAAATGCTTCATGTAATCTAGTGTAGCTAATACTCGGGGCAGTGGTTAACACAGTTTTTAATCCGTAAAATGCCTTTTGACAGTCCTCTGTCCACTG
>NW_025171837.1:0-1818 GCF_004010195.1 Chiloscyllium plagiosum | reverse complement strand
CTGCAGATGCTTCTCATTAAGACACAGATTATATCATCTCACAGTGCATTTAATTAATCAATCTCTCTTCAATTATTCAATTCATCTGGTTTACACAGATTAAAGGTATGAGTACATTTCAGATACTCTCGTTCAAATAGGGTCCAGGGTCCCGATCTTACAGAAATGAACTTTGCTGGAATGCATTGTTAAGGATGGAGAAAAATGTTTGAAGAGGTTCACTGTGGATAGGCAATGACAGACAATTAAATAACACGGATGACCTAAAACAAATGTATATTCCAGTCTCACACAAGAGTAAAAAAGGTGGCTCAACAATGTATTAAAACGGGAATCAGTGATAGTGACAAAGCCAACGAAGAGGCCTATAAATTGCCTAGAAGAAGTAGCAATCCTGATGACGAGAAGAAATTTAAAATTCAACAATGGAGTCAAAGGGTCTAATTAGGAAGGAAAAATAAAATATTGAAGTAAGTTTGCGGAAAACACAAAACCTGACTGCAAAGCTTCTATCAATATATGAAGAGAAACAAGACTGGTAAAGACAAATGTAGGTCGTTTACGGTTAGAATCAGGTGAATTCATAACTGCCAACAAAGAGATGGCAGAACATTTTCATAAATACTTTGGATCTGTCTTGTCTGAGGAGGACAAAAATAACCTTCCAGAGATTCTAGGGGGCACAGCAACAGGAATGAGGGAGGCACTGAAGGAATCTTCCGAATTCAGAAAACTGTATTAGGAAATTGATTGAATTAAAACATAATAAATACCGAAGGCCTAATACTCTGTATGCCAGAGTACTTAAGGAAGCGGCCCTAAAATATTGGATGGATTTGTAATCATTTCCCAGAATTCTATAGGATGTGAAAGAGTCCCAATTGATTGAAGAGCAGCCAATGAAATCCTGCTTTTGATAAAATAGAGCGAGAGACTGAAGGCTGAATTAAAGGCCAGTGAGCCTGATATCAGTGATGGGGAAATGCTGGTATCAATCATTCTAGATGTAATGACTGAGCAATTGTAAAACACTGACAGAACCAGACTTAATCAGCATTGATTCATTAAAGGTAAATTATGCTTCACAAACCTTCTGGATTTCTTTTTTGAAGGATGTGACCAGTAGTGTACACGAAGGTGAATCAGTAAAAGCAATTTATCTGGACATTCAGAAGGCTTTAGACAACATTCAATGGAAGAGATTAGACACAACCTTAAATCTCACGCTATCACAGGTAAAATATTGACGTGCCTGGAACAGGTAAGCAGACAAGAAGCAGAAAACTGGAATAAGCTGGTGTTTTCATATTGACAGACAGTGAGGATTGGGACACCGCAGGGTTCAGTATGGAAAGCAGCTGTTCACAATACATATTAATAATTTGGACAGAAGTATTAGAACATCGAACATAGAACAGTACAGCACAGAACAGGCCCTTCATCCCATGATGTTGTGCCGACCACTGATCCTCATGTATACATCCTCAAATGTCTGTGACCATATGCATGTCCAGTAGTCTCTTAAATGTCCCAAATGACCTTGCATCCTCAACTGCTGGTGGCAATGCATTCCATGCTCTCACAACTCTCTGTGTAAAGAACCCGCCTCTGACATCCTCTCTCTACTTTCCTCCAACCAGCTTAAAACCATGACCGCTCGTGTTCGTCATTTCTGCCCTGGGAAATAGTCTCTAGCTATCGACTCTATCTATGCCTCTCATTATCTTGTATACCTCAAATAGGTCCCCTCTCCTCCTCCTTTTCGTCAATGAAAAAAGTCTGAACTCAGTCAACCTCTCTTCATAAGATAAGCCTTCC
>NW_025171836.1:0-1818 GCF_004010195.1 Chiloscyllium plagiosum | reverse complement strand
AATATACTGGTATTTTCCTAGACTGTACAGTAAACAGATCCCACTATCATAAGTCACAGCAGGAAGTATTAACTAAAGACAAGATGAAGGAGTTAAAGTTCAGTTAGCTGACATCCTGTTTGACGTAATGGTGCAGGGAAAACATGAACAAACAGAGGGTCATACAAAGGTGTTTAGTCCTGAAAGACGAAGAGATTTGCAACAGACAGGCAAGGTTATAAAAGATATATATATGTGGATGCGTACTCTGAAAGTGAGGCAGAGATATTCTTGAGGATGATTATCAGAAATAGGAAACCTAAAACGGAAATGGAGACTACGGCAAGTTAGTGCAGAGGAGTAGTGTGCTGAAGTGCACCAGATTGTGTTGCCGGTAGCATAGAGACAGGAGGTGTTACGGGTAGCACGTGAACTACCTGTGGGAGGTCACCGAGGGGTACAAAAGACTCAGGCAAAGGGACAAAAACATTTTTATTGCCCTGGAATGCACAAAGATATGGTTAACTTCTGGCATACATATCATACATGCCAAATAGTAGGCAGACCACAGGCAGTAATGAAACTAGCACTTCTGTCGCCAATTCCCACATTCAGAAACCCATTCGTGTGGCTCATAAATGGGTGACCCTCCGGAAAAGTAAAAGAGAGAAAGAATTGGAGAAACAGGTGCTAGTTTCTGCCCCACAGAGTGAGGAATCAATTCCAAATGTTGTGGATTTTGATGTGCCTCAAAATATGTTAAAAATGTAGAAATCCTTGAGCAGTGGGATAGGTATGTAAACAATCTGCCTCAGGAGCATAGAACGCAGTTGAAAAGTTTGTTATTGCAATATGTGGACATATGTAAGAATCATATGGGGAGAACTAATGCCATTGTACCTGAAGTAGAGGTATAGAGTACTATTCCGATAAATCATACACCCCTATCGGCTTAATTCTCTCAAAGCCAGACAGGTCTAGAAGGAAGTGGAGGCTATGCTCAAAGAAGTCATCATCGAACCTAGCCAGAGCGAGTGGAGCTCGCCGATTAACTGCGTTCCCAAACCGGATAGGACTCAATGATTTTGGTTAGATTATTGGGAGGTCAACGGTCAACACTGCTACAAAATCAGACTTATATCCAATACCGACATTGGAAGACTGTGTCGAGAAAGTTGGACAAGTCAGTTACATCACGAAGTTGGACTTAATGCGTGGTTTCTTGCAGGTACCTTTATCAGAGACGGTAAATTAAATGTCTGAATTGTTACGCCAAATGGACTGTATCAATTCAAAGTGATGCCCTTTGGAATGAAGAACACACCCAACACATTCCAAAGACTCATGAACAGAGTTGTGGCCTGATTAATAAACTGTGCAATCCGTTTGGACGATGCAGTGATCTTGAGTAAGTCCTGGAAAGATCACTTGGTACAGTTAGCAGAGCTCTTTGAATGAATACGCGAAACAAAACTGGTGATAAAATTAAACAAAACTGAATTCGCGAAAGCAGACGTGATGTTCTTGGGACAAAATATCGGTCATGGAAGGTTGATCTCATGGAACACAAAGATAAAAGCTACCCAGGAGTTTCCACGACCAACTTCGAAGAAAAAGGTGCTTTGCTTCTTAGGAGTCAACAGAATCTCTCGGAAGTTTGTTCCAAACGTCAGCAGTGTAGTGGCACCATTAACCGACTTGCTGAAGAAGAACACAAGGTTTGATGGACAGAACAACGCCAGGAGGCACTCGACCATTAAAAATAAATATTGACCACCAAACCAGTTTTAGATACACCAAACTTTTTAAACCTTTCAACGTTGCCATCGACGCTAGTGA
>NW_025171835.1:0-1818 GCF_004010195.1 Chiloscyllium plagiosum | reverse complement strand
GAATTGGCAAACAAAACAATTGCTGATGTTAATGTTTAATATGTTGTCCAACGGTTAATCATATTAAGGGATGCGTGCATTGTGGGGGCGAGGTGCATTGGAGCGATGTTCACTCGTGAAATAGAATGGGGGAGACTCAATTTGTTGATTGACCTATTCTTTTCTCGATGTTTCTGTGAAATCTGTGGGTAAGCTCTGTAAATGTTGTCACGAGCTCTCAGATGTTAGAACATATGCTTCTGAAGAGTCGGCATAATTGTTTTTCCCATTCCCTTTTCCGATACCGAGGCTGGTGCCGGGTGTTCTGTCCGGTTTTATTCTTTCAGACCTCGGAGCAGAAGAACTTATCACATGTCTGTTTCTGGACTCACTTTTAGGCCAGACCAGGAAAACACGGAAGATGTGTTCCTGAAAGTATAATGGGGAAGCAAGCTGACGTTGGATCGACGTTGGATTCAGTTCTCTATTACTGACACCAGATTTTAGATGTCGATATTTTATTAATTGTTTTTAACTTCCGCCACCTGCCATAACATTAGCGCTGTGTAGATGAGCAATCCAGTGACACTTGCACGTCAGATCCACCTCCACATGGGGACCCAACAGAAACCACATTGAGCAGGTTATTTCGGTGCTGATTGACGGCTCTGTCGAAAAGAATTTCCAAAGATTTGACGATCGCAATGAGACTGAGGGGAGAGTAATATATTTAATTGTAATTATTCCGCTCTTACCGGACTGGAAATAGTTGAGTAATGTTCCACATTGTAAGGGAGCTGTCAGAGTTGGAGCTGGAATGAAGCAGCTTTCCCAGGTACACGACTTTTTGTGCAGCAGAAGTCTTCATTCCTATTGCAGGAGTAGTGTCGGGCCCAATGACTTTGCCATATCTAATGTGTCCAGCTGTTTCTTCATGTCATGTGCAGCGAGGCGAATTTGTTGAAGACTTCCATGGGTGATCCTATGGGCTTCATGCCAAGGGTGAGGAGGATCTCTAACTCAACGCTTCTGGCTGAGGATGGTGCAGAGACTACATCCTTGCCTTTTACACTCTGCACAGGTCTGTTACATTTATTAGCATGGGGTTAATTGCAGAGCAATCTCCTGCAGTGAGTCGTTAAACCATCCATCATCATTTATGACTAGATTTTGCAGAACTGTTGGTCTGTTGATCTTGGGATCGTTGCGCTCTGTTTATCAGATGTTCATCCTGTTGTTTGGAGCGTATGCAAAAAGTGAAGTAGCTACAACGGGTTATCATCAGTTTTTGGTACACATGGTTCTGTCTCTGGCATGTTCACCCGCACTCGTTACTGAACCATAGAGCAGCTGGATGTAATGATTGATTATCCTGCATGAATAGGTTTCAGATTGTGGTTGAATATAATTCTGTTTCTGCTGCTGTTGTGGTTTCCAGCACCACATCAATGTCACGAATTCTCTTCATAGGGAATTTCAGAAAGCTAGACTTTAAAAGCATGTACAGAGGATGGTTTGACTTCTAAATGGACTGATTGCAGTAAAAAAGTAGTGATGAATAATTAAGTCATAGACTCTCAGAGTCATTCAATATTCAGACAGAGCATTCGACCCAACCCGTCCATGCTCACCAGTTTTCCTGATCTGAACTAGTTCTATTTTTCTTCTTTAGGCAAATACACCTCAAACATTTCCCTATTCAGGTACCCATCAAATTGTCTTTTAAATTGTACTCAACAATACTCCTTCCTCTGACAGCGCGCTAAATTATTGCACCACCCACTGTGAGAAACAGCTGCCCCTTGAATTTATTTTAAATCTCTCCCCTCTCACCTTCAA
>NW_025171834.1:0-1818 GCF_004010195.1 Chiloscyllium plagiosum | reverse complement strand
GCACTGTTGGAGGGTCAGTGCTGAGGGAGTGCTAAAATGTGTAAAATTCTACAATGATTGGACAATTTGAACTCAGGAGTGATGTTTACAATGGCCGCAGTAAGAGACCCCTGAACCAGGGGCTCACAGTCTAAAGGAGACTGAAATGAGGAGGAATTTCATCATCCAGAGAGCTGGAGGCTGTGGAAATAGATTAGATTCCCTCCAGTGTGGACACAGGCCCTTCAGCCCAACAAGTCCACACTGACCTTCCAAAGAGCAGCCCACCAGACCCATTCCCCTGCATTTACCCCTTCACCTAACACTACGGGCAATTTCCCATGGCCAATCCACCCTAACCTGCACACTATGGGACAATTTCCCATCGCCAATCCACCCTGACCTGTCCTTTTTTTTTTGGACTGTGGGAGGAAACCGGAGCACCCGGAGGAAACCCACGCAGACACGGGGAGAATGTGCAAACTCCACACAGACAGTCGCCTGAGGTGGGAATTGAACCCGGGTCTCTGGCGCTGTGAGGCAGCAGTGCTAACCACTCAGCCACCGTGCCTCCCTAATTCTCTGTCACAGAAAGCAATTGAGGCTAAAACAGTGAATGTTTCTGATGGAGGTGTTAGATATTATTATTATATTCTCATCGGTATTTATTGGAGAAGATTCTGAGAGACATGATTTACTCATATTTGGAAAAGAATGTTCTGATGAAGGATATCCCCATGGCTTTATGCAGGGGAAGTCTGTCTTACAAACTTGATTGAGTGCTTTGAGGAAGTGATGGGGATGACTGATGAGGGAAGGGCAGTGGATGTTGTCTCTTTCGACTTCATTAAAGCATTTGACAAGGTCCTTCACGGTAAATTGGCTCAGAAGACTAAGGCACACAGGATTCTGGGTGAGTTGGTCAGTTCGATACAAATTTGCCTTGGTCATAGACCACAAAGGATAGTTGTGGAGGGATTAGATTAGATTAGATTCCCTATAGTGTGGAAACAGGCCCTTCAGCCCAACCAGTCCACACCCGACCCCTCCGAAGAGTAACCCACCCAGACCCATTCCCCTCTGACTCAAACACCCCTAACACTACGGGCAATTTAACATGGCTAATCCACCCTAACCTGCACATCTTTGGACTGTGGGAGGAAACCGGAGCACCCAGAGGAAACCCACGCAGACACGGGGGGAGTATGTGCAAACCCCACACAGACAGTCGCCCAAGGGTGGGATCATACCCGGGTCCCTGGCGCTGGGAGGCAGCAGGGCTAACCACTGAGCCACCAGATGCATATGTAACTGTTGTGGGGGGGTGGGTTCTGTGTGCAGTGGTGTTCAACAGGGATGCGTGCTGGGACCCCCGTGGTTAGTGAGACAGAGAGATCATCTGGATGCTAATGTCAGGGGTCTGATTAATAAGTTTACAGACATCAGTGGAGTTGTGGATACTGAGGAAGGTTGTCAATGGATACAGTGAGATATAGGTCATCTGGAAAGTTGATAAGGGGAATGGCAGATGGAGTTTAATCAGGATTAGTGTGAGGTGGATTTTGGGAGGTCAAATGTTAAGGGAAAGTATTTGGTAAATGGCAGGGCCCTTCGGAGCGTTGATATGGAGAGGAAGGTTGGGGTACACGTCCACAGCTCTCTGTGGGGTAAGTTGGCAAAGGTGGTGTTTGAGCACACTCCCCTTCATCATTCGGGGCACTGACTATAAAAGCTGGCAAGGAAATGTTGGCGCTGTGTGGGGTTTGGGTCAGGCTACATTTGCTGGGTTGTCTGCAAGTCTGGTCCCCACGCTGCAGGAAGGAGGTGGGGGCTTTAGAG
>NW_025171833.1:0-1818 GCF_004010195.1 Chiloscyllium plagiosum | reverse complement strand
CCGATGCTGCAGTCCGACAAGTCAAAGCCTACAATCTCTCCTCGTTATATTACAATCGAGTCCTGGGAACATGTCAACGCTTTGTTGAATGAAGCAACACAGAGTCGAATGTAATCCAGCCGGTAGAAATATCACCTAATGTCAATTTCTTTGATGATTGGTCAAATAGTTTAAGAAAATGAATCGTCCTCTTCATACATGGAGAGTGAACATTCGGTCTTGCTTTCTCCACAGTAAAAACTGATGTGAAAAATTCGTTTAATGGCTCTTCCATCTGCTGAGCTCAAACGCAATGAAAACCTTTTTAATCTTTATGGTACTATTTCTCGAGTACTATTTCTCGAGTTGTTCTTTTGCCAGATATGTACTTGTAGACCCTCTTCGGATGATCTTCAGCCCTGGCCGATTCGATAATTTCATATCCCCACTTTGCCTTCCTGGTCTGCATCTTATTGAAGTCCCTACAAGAAAGTCATTTGAACCCTGTGACAAAAAGATTTAAATCAGCAAGGGATTCAAAGGATAGCTGATATTGCAGGAAACTGTACCCGTGGATTACCAGATCAGCCATAATCTCACTGAATAGTGAGAGCAGACTGTATAGGTTGAATTGCTGACTTCTGCTCTTGCATCTTATTGTATTTTTTCTGGATTTCAAAATGCTTCCGTTTTTCCTTTATCAATAAATTTCCCGGGCATTAGAAGAAGATTTACAGTGCAAAGGCTTAAAACCAAATATCATTTCAGCATCTGATGATGTTGTCCATTTGATTGTTGCTTGAATATGATTCGCTTTTGAAAATGGAAGGGAAAAGCATCATTCACAGGGTGGAGAAACTGTGTCTTGTACGTGTGGACAGGGATTCAACAGATAAACTGCCTTGTCAGAACATAAACGCAGTCAGTGGAGGTCGAGTCCATTCGTCTGTTTTGAGTGTGGGATAGAATTCACTTGATCCACCACACTGTTTGAACAACGGCATTTCCACACAGGAAAATATTTTTAAATGCCCTGAAAATGGGAAGCGCCTTAAAATCTCTGAGGATCTGTTGACCCATCAACGTGCTGACACGAATGAGAAACGTCAGTTGCTCTCAAAATGGGCCTGGATTCAAGTGGTTAATTAGACTCACTGTGCACCCGCCATCTCACTGTGTGGAGAGGCTGTTCATCTACACTGGTGTGGGAAGAGATTTCATGTGAAATCCAAACTACTGAAACAACAGCAAGTTCATAAGTGGGTTTTTACTGTGCTTCACAGTGTGCCAAAGTCTCAACAAGAAGTTTTGGTTTCAATTCCAGCTTACTGTGGAGCTGTACCAAGGAGTTTAACTGTTTCTTAATTCGTGATTGAATGATGCTCATTGTGTCTTCTTTCCGATGAAGTTAATATTCCAGAAGAAACAAAATGTGTTCCAGTTTCCACCTGTTCTCCAGTAGCTAATTCATTCAAAATAAATTCTTCAAACATCAGAGAAGTGCCTGATTTTCTCCACATTGCCCGGACAGGAATTGCTTGTGTGACTGAGAAGTCACAAATGGTGCTAAATAATATGCAGTCAGGTGTGGCATTTGGCGCAATAGTCCCCACTGTTTTCTCACAGGGCCAGGGGCCTTCCTTCAACTGCAGTTTTGGATGATATTTTGTGTGGAGTTTGCACATTCTCCCCATGTTTATGTTCTTTCCATTCCACGGCCCAAAGATGTGCAGGTTAGGAAGATTTGCAATTGCTAAATTATCCAAGGAAGTCTAGGTTAGATATTTAGCGATGGGAAATGCAAGCTTACTGAAGGAGGTTGGGGGATATTCTGGGCGG
>NW_025171832.1:0-1818 GCF_004010195.1 Chiloscyllium plagiosum | reverse complement strand
GGAGAGAGATTGAGCCCAGTGCAGGGAGAGAGAGATGGAGCCCAGTGCGGGGAGAGAGATTGAGCCCAGTGCAGGGAGAGAGAGATTGAGGCCAGTGCGGGGAGAGAGATCGAGCCCAGTGTAGGGAGAGAGATCGAGCCCAGTTTAGGGGAGAGATCGAGCACAATGCGGAGGGGGAGAGATAGAGCCCAGTGCATGGAGAGTCAGATCAAGCCCAATGTGGGGAAAGAGCAAGCTCAACAAGAGGGAGAGACAGAGCTCAGTGCAGGAAGAGAAGTTGAGCCCAGTGTTGGGCGAGAGATTTAGCCCAGTGCGGGGAGAGAGATCGAGCTTAGAGTGGCGAGAGAGATTGAGCCCAGTGCAGCGAGAGAGATTGAACCCAAAGCAGGGAGAGAGATCAAGCCCAGTTTGGGGAGAGAGATTGAGCTCAGTGTGGGGAGAGAGATTAGGACAGTGCGAAAAGAGAGTTTGAGCCCAGTGCGAGGAGAGAGATCGAGCCCAGTGCGGGGGGAGAGATCAAGCCCAGTGCGGGGAAGAGACTGAGTCCAGTGCACGGAGAGACCAGGCCCAGTGAAAGGTAGAAATCGAGCCCAGTGCGTGGAGAGAAATAGAGCCTAGTGTGGGGAGAGAGAGGGAGCCCAATGCGGGAGAGAGATCGAGCCCTGTGCGGGGGGAGATTGAACCAAGTATGGAGAGGGAGAGATGGAGTCCAGTGAGGGTGGAGAGAATGAGCCAAGCATGGAGCAGGGGAGGATCAGTACAAGGCCAGCAGGGGGAGAGATCGAGCCCAATGTGGTAGGGGGAAGAGATTGAGTCCATGTGAGGAAAGATCTAACTCAGTGCAGGGGAGAGACAGAGCCATCGCGGGGAGAGATCAAGCTCAGTGCAGAGTTGAGATCCAGCCTAGCATAGGGAGAGAGATCCAGCCCAGTGCGGGGAGAGGGAATGAGCCAAGCGCGCGGATAGAGAGCAAGTCCAGTGGGAGGAGAGGGATTGAGCCCAATGTCGGGTGGGGAAGAGATCGAGCCCAGTGCGGGGAGAGAGATCAAGCCCAGTGCGGGGGGATAGATCGAACTCAGTGCGCGGTGAGAGATGGAGCCCAATACGGGGAGAGAGATCGAGCATGGTGCAGGGTAGAGATCGAGCCCAGTGTGGCGGGGAAGATCAAACCCAGCACAGGAAGAGAGATCGAGCCAGCACGGGAAGAGAGATCGAGCCCAGTTCAGGGAGAGATCGAGCCCAGTGCAGGGGGAAAGATCAAGCTCAGTGTGGGGAGAGATTGAGCCCAGTTCGGGGAGAGAGATCGAGCCCAGTGCAGGGGGAAAGATCAAGTTCAGTCCGGGGAGAGATCGAGCCCAGTTCGGGGAGAGAGATCGAGCCCAATGCAGAGACAAAGAGAGATAGAGCCCAGTGCGAGGAGAGAGATCGAGCCCAGTGCGGGGGGATAGATCAAACTCAGTGCGAGGAGAGAGATCGAGCCCTGTGCAGGGTAGAGATCGAACCAAGGGCGGGGAGAGAGAGAGAGATCGAGCCCTGTGCAAGGTAGAGATCAAGCCCAGTGCGGGGAGAGACAGAGAGAGATCGAGCCCAATGTGGGGAGAGAGAGAGAGGGAGAGAGATCGAGCCCAATGGGGAGAGAGAGAGAGAGAGAGATCGAGCCCAATGCAGGGAGAGAGAGAGAGAGAGAGATCGAGCCCAGTGCAGGGACAGTGATCGATCCCAGTGTGGGGAGAGAGAGAGGGATCGAGCCCAGTGCAGGGAGAGAGAGAGAGAGAGATCCCAGTGCGGGGAGTGAGAGAGAGATCAAGCCCAATGCGA
>NW_025171831.1:0-1818 GCF_004010195.1 Chiloscyllium plagiosum | reverse complement strand
ATCTTCCATATCCTCCTCCACAGTAAATACTGAGACAAAATATTCGTTCAGTACCTCCCCCATTTCTTGTGGTTCTGCACATGGGCAGCCTTGCTGATTTTGAAGGATGTCCTATTCTTTCCACAGTTACTCTTTTGTCCTTGACGTATTTGAAGAAGCCAAAGCTATCACATGTCCCCTTTTTACGCTCCCAATTTCCCTCTTAAGTATACTATTGTTGCCTTCAGACTCTTCTATTCATTCACTTTAAATCAGGAATTAAGAGGCTAATGATGACCATTCCAATTGTCGAAAAAATCCATCTGGTTCACTGATACCGTTTAAGGAAGCAAACTGCCAAGCTTAACTGGCGTGGCCGACATGTGACTCCAGACCCACAGCAATGTGGTTCACTGTTAACAGGTCTCTACTCAATTAGGGATGGGTAATGGATGCTTGCCTAGCCAGGGACGCCCTCATCCCGTGGAAACATTAAGTAAAAAAACCTCAATTCCTGCTGTCTATACCTGAAATATTCTTCCCTCTTATCCATGACCAGAACCTCATTATGCCCAATCCTCCAGCATTCCTTACACGTAACAGCCTTACCCTTCACCCTAACAGGGCCATCATATCTTTGTACTCCTGACATCTCATTTTTGAAGACTTCTCACTTCACAACTGACCCATTTCTTTGCGAATATATATCCCAACCGAGTTTGACATTTTCATTGAGTATGACAGCATGAGGCTGAGCTAAATGATGCTATCTTATCAAACTCACCTCATTAACTACCCACCCCACCCCATGGAGTCCCTCTAATTCAATGCCAGCCTGTTTCTCCCATTCATCATGGCTGGAGGTACTCGCCATCGCCCAGATACACCCGATACTCCGCGGCCCCCGGCATTGGTGCCATCTTTGAAAGGCCAATTGGCACATGGTTGAGATTTCTCAGGTTGGTGCTGCCCTGCACAGTTTATCCTGAACATGGCAGATAAGGGGAAATTATACCCCAGTTTGTAGACTAGGGCCCGCAGATCCTGGTGGATGAGCTAGGACAGAGAGGGGAATTCTCTCCCCGAAAGGGGGGCCACACCACCAGACCCACCAATCATGATCTGAGGTCAGTGCAGTATCTGCGGTCTGAAGAAATGTCCAGCAATACAGGGCAAGCATCAATGACCTTCCCCACTCTGTCAGGATAAGGTCACCGTATTTTCTCTACTCCCTCACAGTCACTGTATATCTGTTATAACACCTACCCCGGAACAAGACTTATGCTCCACCACTCTCCACCACACTGCATGCAGCATCTTCCCTGTCTCTCTCTTTCCCCACTACTATATCTCCTTCACGAATAGCACTGCATGGATACAACACCCTTGACTGACTCCCTCTGGACACGTCACCATCGCACCCCTCCCCCACCTACGCCAGCACTAACAGTAGTGTCACCCACTCCCACCCTCACTGAGTCCTTCCCCGTCTCCTATTCCAGGAGAAACAGCTCCGAATAGGATAGAAAGTGCGAAGCCTGGTAGTGGAGTGGTCGATATCCACCTTCCCCACCCCCTGTATTTGTGTGTCTGTATTTTTCTCTGTGAGTGTCTGCGTGTGGTTGCAGGTCTGGAAGTCTTGTGGTGCTGAAAATGGCATAATCTCTCTCTTAGCTGGCCACCACATCCTACTGCAGTGATGGTGGCAGAGAGTGATAACCTTCGAGGATTCAGTCTGGGTGGGAGAGAGGGCACCAGCTCACAGCACAATCCAAACTGACAGCAACGTCACAACACACCTCCCCACCCGCTACACCCCGCGCCCCACCACACACACAC
>NW_025171830.1:1579-1818 GCF_004010195.1 Chiloscyllium plagiosum | reverse complement strand
CCCCGAGTGTGCGTGAGTGATAGGGAATCCCGGGGTGTCCCCGAGTGTGTGTGAGAGATTGAGAATCCCGGAGTGTGTGTGAGAGAACGGGAATCCCAGAGTGTCCCCGAGTGTGTGTGAGAGAGAGGGAATCCCGGCGAGTCCCCGAGTGTGTGTGAGAGATAGGGAATCCCAGAGTGTCCCCGAGTGTGCGTGAGAGTTAAGGATTCCCAGAGTGTCCCCGAGTGTGTGTGAGAGAT
>NW_025171830.1:0-1529 GCF_004010195.1 Chiloscyllium plagiosum | reverse complement strand
CTCTCTGGGATTCCCTATCTCTCACCCACATTGAGAGATAGGGAATCCCAGAGAGTCCCCGAGTGTGTGTGAGAGATAGGGAATCCCAGAGTGTCCCCGAGTGTGTGTGAGAGATCGGGAATCCTGGAGTGTGTGTGAGAGATATTGAATCCCGGAGTGTCCCCGAGTGTGTGTGAGAGATAGGGAATCCCGGAGTCTCCCCGAGCGTGTGTGAGAGATAGGGAATCTCCGAGTGTGTGTGAGAGATAGGGAATCCCAGAGTGTGCCCGAGTGTGCGTGAGAGTTAGGAATTCCCAGAGAGTTCCCGAGTGTGCGTGAGAGATAGGGAATCCCAGAGAGTCCCCGAGTGTGTGTGAGAGATAGGGAATCCCAGAGTATCCCCGAATGTGTCAGAGATAGGAAATCCCCGAGTGTGTCAGAGATAGGGAATCCCAGAGAGTCCCCGAGTGTGTGTGAGAGATAGGGAATCCCAGAGAGTCCCCGAGTGTGTGTGAGAGATAGGGAATCCCAGAGTGTCCCCGAGTGTGTGAGAGAGATAGGGAATCCCGGAGTGTCCGCGAGAGTGTCTGAGAGATACGGAATCCCAGAGAATCCCCGAGTGTGTGTGAGAGATATGGAATCCCAGAGTCCCCGAGTGTGTGTGAGAGAGGGAATCCCAGACTGTCCCCGAGTGTGTGTGAGAGATAGGGAATCCCAGAGTGTCCCCGAGTGTGCGTGAGTGATAGGGAATCCCGGAGTGTGTGTGTGAGATAGGGAATCCTGGAGTGTCCCCGTGAGTGCGTGTGAGCGATAGGGAATCCCCAAGTGTGCGTGAGAGATAGGGAATCCCAGAGAGTTCACGAGAGTTTGTGAGAGATAGTGAATCCCAGAGTGTGTCCGAGTGTGCGTGAGAGTTAGGGATTCCCAGAGAGTTCCCGAGTGTGCGTGAGAGATAGGGAATCCCAGAGTGTCCCCGAGTGTGTCAGAGATAGGGAATCCCAGAGAGTCCCGGAGTGTGTGTGAGAGATAGGGAATCCCAGAGTGTCCTCGAGAGTGTGAAAGAGATAGGGAATCCCAGAGAGTCCCCGAGTGTGTGTGAGAGATACGGAATCCCCGAGGGTGAGTAAGAGATTGGGAATCCCAGAGTGTCCCCGAGAATGTGTGAGAGATAGGGAATCCTGGAGGGTCCCCGAGACTGTGTGAGATACAGAGAATCCTTGAGTGTCTCCGAGAGTGTGTAAGAGATAGGGAATCCTATAGTGTCCCCGAGAGTGTGTGAGAGATAGGGAACCTCCGAGAGTCCCCAAGTGTGTGTGAGAGATAAGGAATCCCAGAGCGTCCCCGAGTGTGTGTGAGAGATAGGGAATCCCAGAGTCCCCGAGTGTGCGTGAGAGAGGGAATCCCGGACTGTCCCCGTGAGAGATGGGGAATCCCCGAGTGTGTGTGATAAAATCCCAGAGAGTTCCCGAGTGTGTGTGAGAGACATGGATTTCTAGAGTGTCCCCGAGAGTCTCTGAGAGATAGGGAATTCCAGAGTGTCCCCGAGTGTG
>NW_025171829.1:0-1818 GCF_004010195.1 Chiloscyllium plagiosum | reverse complement strand
GCTCTGTCCTGCTCTCTGTCGCGCTCTCTCTCGCTCTCTGTCGCGCTCTCTCTCGCTCTCTGTCACGCTCTCTCTCGCTCTCTGGCGCACTCTCTCTCTGTCGCGCTCTCTCTCGCTCTCTCTGTCGCTCTCTCTCTGTCGCGCTCTCTCTCCCGCTCTCTCTATCTCTCTCTCTGTCACGCGCTCTCTCTCTCTGTCGCGCTCTCTCTCTCTCGCTCTCTCTCTCTCTGTCGCTATCTCTCTCCCTGTCGCGCGCTCTCTCTCTGTCGCGGGATCTCTCTCTCTGTCACTCTCTCTCTATGTCGCGCTCTCTCTCTGACGCGCGCTCTCTCTCTCTCTCTGTCGCGTGCTCTCTCTCTCTCTGTCGCGCTCTCTCTTTCTCTGTTGTGCTCTCTCTCTCTGTCACGCGCTGTCTCTCTCTCCCTGTCACGCGCTCTCTTTCTCTCTCTCTGTCGCGCTCTCTCTCTCTCTCTGTCGCGCTCTCTCTCTCTCTGTCGCTCTCTCTCTCTCTCTCTGTCGCGCACACTCTCTCTCTGTCGCGCTCTCTCCCTCTCATCGCACTCTCTCTCTCTGTCGCTCTCTCTCGCTCTCTGTCGCGCTCTCTCTCGCGCTCTCTCTATCTCTCTCTCTGTCACGCTCTCTCTCTCTCTGCCGCTCTCTCTCTCTGTCGCGCCCTCTCTCTCTCTCTGTCGCGCTCTCTCTCTCTCTGTCGTGCTCCCTTACTCTCTGTCACGCTCTCTCCCTCTCTCTCGCTCTCTCTCTCTCTGTCGCTCTCTCTCTCTCTGTCGCGGTTCTCTCTCTCTGTCGCGCGCTCTCTCTGTCACGCGCTCTCTCTCTCTGTCGCTCTCTCTCTCTCTGTCGCTCTCTCTCTCTGTCGCGCGCTCTCTCTCTATCGCGCTCTATCTCTGTCGTGCTCTCTCTCTCTGTCGCGCTTTCTCTCACTCTCTGTCGCTCTCTCACTCTCTGCCGCGCTCTGTCATGCTCAATGTCGCGCTCTCTGTCGCGCTGTGTCTCGCTCTGTCTCGCTCTCTGTCGCGCTCTGTCTCGCTCTCTGTCGCGATCTGTCCCGCTCACTGCCGCGCTCTGTCCCGCTCACTGTCGCGCTCTGTCCCGCTCACTGTCGCGCTCTGTCCCGCTCTCTGTCGTGCTCTCTCTCGCTCTCTGTCGTGCTCTCTCACTCTCTGTCGCCCTCTCTCTCGCTCTCTGTCGCGCTCTCTCTCGCTCTCTGTCGCGCTCTCTCTCGCTCTCTGTTGCGCTCTCTCTCGCTCTCTGTCACGCTCTCTCTCGCTTTCTGTCGCTCTCTCTCCCTCTCTCTGTCGCTCTCTCTCCCTCTCTGTCGCGCTCTCTCCCTCTCTGTCGCGCTCTCTCTCTCTCTTTCGCGCGCTCTCTCTCTGTCGCGCGCTCTCTGTCTCTCTGTCGCGCTCTCTGTCTCTCTGTCGCGCTCTCTCTCTGTCGCTCTCTCTCTCTCTCTCTGTCGCGCTCTCTCACTGTCGCGCTCTCTGTCGCACTCTCTGTCACGCTCTCTGTCGCGCTCTCTGTCGCGCTCTCTCTCGCTCTCTGTCGCGCTCTCTCTCGCTCTCTGTTGCGCTCTCTCTCGCTCTCTGTCACGCTCTCTCTCGCTCTCTGTCGCACTCTCTCTCTGTCGCGCTCGCTCTCTCTCTGTCGCGCACTCTCTCTCTCTGTAGCGCTCTCTCTCTCTCTCTGTCGCGCTCTCTCTCTCTGTCGCACTCTCTGTCGCACTCTCAGTCGCGCTCTCAGTCGCGCTCTCTGTCGCGCTCTGTTCCGTTCTCTCTACTGCACTGTCCCGCTCTCTGTCGC
>NW_025171828.1:0-1818 GCF_004010195.1 Chiloscyllium plagiosum | reverse complement strand
TGAAAATTAGGAAAATGTGACATGGTCATATTTCAACCCGAACTATATTATAATTTGATTGCTTAAATAATTTTTCAGATTTTGCGAGAGACTTCCACGAATGGATCGATGTAAAACTGAAGATATTCACAATTAAGAAGTTTTTTTTTACTCTCTCAAATGATTGTGTGTTTGAAAAATCACTTCCCAGAGAACGATGGAGGATCAAGTAATGATTATTCTAAACGCAGAGGCAGACCAGTTACTTGACTAAGAATGTCACATCAGCGTTATAAGGGGTGGTGTGGAATGTTTGTTCAAGGCAACGATGCATCATCCACGATCTTATCCCATATCAGTGTTAGTTGAAGGTATCCAATCGCATAATTCTCACAATAGTTTCAAAATTTCTGTTGTGTTTAGATATATAATGAGAGCATTCTGATGAACAAGAAGTCAGACAGCAGAGGTTTCTGGGAAAGGAGGGATTTCTTATTTTTATTTCCGTCCAGCTATATAGCCCAGTGTTTTCCCAACCCAAGAGCCTAAAATTGTAGGGCCTCCCACCCAACCATCTCCTTTTACCTGAAAGACCAAGGACATATTAGGTAAGCGTTTCTTTTTTTTACTTTGTGATAAAGGAACTAGCCGGGATGGCAGTACAAGGAGAGCAATATTCCTTCTGTATGATGCTTGAGGTGCTTGAGGTGTTGGACGCCATTAGTGACCCATCCAAGTACATCTGCAGGAAGTGTACCCAACTCTCGCTCCTCTAAGACCGTGTTCGGGAACTGGAGCGGGGACTGGATGAACTTCGGATAGTTCGGGAGAGAGAGGCTGTGATGGATAGGAGTTACAGGGAAGTAGTTACTCCTTGGCACGAAGAAACCTGAGTGATTGTTTGAACGGGGAAAATACAGTCAGTGGATGGAACCCCTACGGTCCTTCCCCTGAAAAAAAAGTGTGTACCGTTTTGGATACTATGGAGGGGGACGACTTACCAGTGTTATGCAGTGGGGCTCAGGTCTCTGGTACAGAGCCTGTGCCCGTAGAACAGAAGGAAAAGAGGGACAGAAGGAGAGTGTTAGCAATTGGGGACTCAATACTTCGCGGTTCAGATAGTAGCTTTGTTGGGAACGAACGAGATTCGTGATTGATGTGTTATCTCCAACACATGTCGTACAGTGTCCATGATGCCTCGGATCGTATCTTTGGGGCCTGAAGGGAGAGGGTAACCAGCCTCAAGTCGTTGTCCATGTAGGTACCAACGACATAGGTAGAAAGAGGGATAGTCATGTAAGGCAGGATTTCAGGGTGCTCGGTCGGAAGCTGAGAGCTAGAAAAACCAGAGTTGTTATCTATGGTTTGTTACCCGTGCCACGTGATAGGGAGGCAAGGAATAGGGAGAGAAATCAACTGAACACGTGGCTGCAAGGATGGTGCAGTGGCGAGGGTTTCAGGTTTTGCATAATTGGGGCTCATTCTGGGGAAGGTAGGGATTGTACAAACAGAATTGTCTCACTTGAACCAAAGGGGTATTAATGTGCTGGGCGGGAAAATTGCTGGTGCTGTTCAGGTTGGTTTAAACTATTTCAGCAGGGTGATGGGAACCGGAGGTGTAATTGCAGTGCACAGGAGGCTGAGAGTAGGAAAGACAGGGACACGACTTCAGGTTACAAGGATGTGCTGGCATACAGCAAACAGGTTTGAAGTGTGTCTACTTCAACGTCAGAAGTATCCGAAATAACGTAGGTGAGCTAGCAGCATGGATAAGTATCTGGGGCGTCGATGTTCTGGCCATTTCGGAGACATGGATAGAGTAGGGTGAGGAATGGATGG
>NW_025171827.1:0-1818 GCF_004010195.1 Chiloscyllium plagiosum | reverse complement strand
CTTAAGAAACACAACAATCTTGCGATATATATTGAGAAGTTTCAAAGGAGTAATTATTACCCATTCCCAAATAGTTGTTGGAAACATTGAACAAGTTACTTGCACTTCATTCAACTTCAATGGTGTGGGAGACATGTCAAAGCAAAATGGGTTTACAGGAATGCTGTCATGGAATGAACTGATTGCTTATGTTCCCTGAACAAAATTAGTTGATATTAGGTGGATATTAGCCAGGTATGTTTGTTTTATTTGGTTCTGTCCCACGTCTAATTATGCATTCAAATAACTGTTAAATAATTTATGCTCACCACCCTTACATTAGTTGTTTCTGATTACAATAAGGCGCAATGCGTGATTTCTGTGACAACTAACATTTTCAAATCAAGTTTTCCTCTGATTACTTTTCCTTGTTCCTTAGATATTTGGATATAGAACTGGCTCAAAGACAGAAGACAGACGGTGGTGAGTGAGCGTTGTTTTTCAGACTGGTGAACTCAAATGACGCCGGATGTGGTCGTCACCCTGCGAGATCCTGCATGCATATCTAAGCTTCCTATTTCCTGCATTGATTATACACTCTTTGAACGTAATTGCATGCTTTAAAATAAATTACTACTAACTCACTTTTGTCGAAACGCACATGTTTGAACCATGTCCGATACTCAAAGCCAACTTATTGGCTTTGAGTATCGGACATGGTGTCCACAAGGTGTCCACGACCCATCCAACCACTCCAGAAGAATGGCAGACCACGCGGAGGCAGCTTTCACAACCTGCATGCTTGGGGTCTGCTGGAAAATCGAGCCAACCTAGAGGCCTGCTGCAGGAAGCAGAACTAATACAAAATGCTCCCGACCTCATAAGACATCTGCCTGATGTGAAATTTATCAGAATGTACCTGGAGAGCACCCCAAACACCTCTGAAAGAAACGTGGCTAAACCTGTTCGATGAATTCGGCGGCAACAGAAAGGGGGAATTAATTGGAAAAATCGGAACAAAATCGGAAACTTACCTCCTCCACTGGGTCCTAAGGACACTTCCTCTAGTAAAAAGAAACACACAGGAAATTACCTGCTGCACTGGGTCAGAATCAGACCCTCTTCAAAAATACAGGAAACTGTAATCTACCTGCTCCACAATGTCATAGGAAGGATCACTTGATTGGAAGCAGTCGGAATTCACTCCACCACACCGCTGGGCCACGCAAATGCAAGCACCCTGCGAGGAAGCGTTGTAAGTCTGCCAGCTGGCTCGTAAGACTGATAGTATGCAGTTTCAATAATTCCCTTCCAAACTTACTCCTCGCAAATGTAAAATTCTCTGGAGAACAAGATGGACGAACTCAGATCATAGCTCAGCTGCCAGCATGAAGTGCAGGACTGCTGCGCACTCTGCTTCACAGAAAACGAGCTCAACCCATCCATTCCCGACGGCGCACTTCAGACTGATGTTTGTTCTATCCATCGTATGGACAGTACAGCGTCCTCGGTTAAAACAAAGGGTGAAGCCGTTTGAATTTTAATCAACAATTTCTATTGCACGGACCTTGTAATCCTGGGCAGCCATTGTTCCCCAAACACAGAATTCTTCACCATGAATTGCCGCTGCTTCTATCTACCATGGCAATTCACCACTGCTATATTAACTATGTACATACCACTACCCTAAGCAAAGGTTGAGGAAGCTCTGGATGTGCTGCACTCCACAACTAACACCCTGCAGATGGAACATCCCCAGGCACTGTTTATTGTAACTGGCAACTTCAATCTAGCCAGACTCAGGAGGATGTTGCCCAAGTAAAACCAGAACATTACCTG
>NW_025171826.1:0-1818 GCF_004010195.1 Chiloscyllium plagiosum | reverse complement strand
AGAATTTCAAGGTCACAGGAATGTGCTGGCAGACGGCAAGCTGTTTTGAAGTGTGTCTACTTCAACACCAGAAGTATCTGAAGTAGATGAGCTTGCAGTATGGATAGGTACCTGGGACTTCGATGTTGTGGCCATTTCAGAGACATGGATAGAGCAAGGTGAGGAATGGATGTTGCAGGTTCCAGGATTTAGATGTTTCATTAAGAACAGGCAAAGTGGCAAAAGAAGAGGAGGTGTGGCCTTGTTAGTCAAGGACAATATAATGGTGGCTGAAAGAACGTTTGACGAGGACTCGTCTACTGAGGTAGTGTGGGTTGAGGTTAGAAACAGGAGAGGAGAGGTCACACTGCTTGGAGTTTTTTATAGGCCTCCAAAGAGTTTCAGGGAGGTGGAAGAGAGGATTGGCAAAATTATCCTGGGTAGGACTGAAAGGAACAGGGTGGTCATTATGGGGGACTTTAACATCCTGACATTGACTGGAAATGCTATAACTCCAGTATGGCGGATGGATCAGTTTTTGTCCAATGTGTACAGGAGGGTTCCCTGACACAGTATGTCGAAGGGCCAACAAGAGGGGAGGTCACACTGGATCTAGTGCTTGGTAATGAACAAGGCCAGGTGCTTGACTATAGTTGTAGGTGAGCACCTTTGAGATAGTGACCATAATTCAGTTACATTTAGTTTAGTGAGGGAAAGGGATAGGTACATGACACAGATCAAGAGTTATCGATGGTGCTAGGGCAATTATAATGCAATTAGGCAAGAATTAGGATGCATAGAATGGGGTAGCAAAATGCAGGGGATGCAGACAATCGAAATGTGGAGCTGGTTTAAGAAACAAATATTGTGTGTACTTGATAGGTATGTCCCTATCAGGCAGGGAGGAAGTGATAAGGTAAGGGAACCATGGTTTACTACAGAAATTGCATCTCTTGTTAACGAAAGAAGGAGGCTTATGTGTTGATGAGGCAAGATGGTTCAGTTGAGGCGATGGACAGTTACAGATCAGCCAGGAAGGATTTAAAGAGAGAGTTAAGAAGAGCAAAGAGAGGACATGAGCAGTCTTTAGCAAATAGAATAAAGGAGAACCCTAAAGCTTTATATAGGTATGTGAGGAATTAAAGGATGACTACGGTAGGAATAGGTCCAGTCAAAGACAGAAGTGGGAAGTTGAGTGTGGACCCTGTGGGGATCAGAGAGGTGCTAAACAAACATTACTCATCAGCTTTCACTCAGGAAAAGCAGAATATGGTAGAGGAGAAGAATGAGATGTGAGATATTAGACTAGAAAGGATTGAGGTTAGTTATGAACAGGTGATATCAATTCTGGAAGGAGTGAAAATAGACAGGTCCACAGGGCCAGATGGGATTTATCTGAGGATTCTCTGGGAAGCTAGGGAAGAGACAGCAGAGCCTTTGGCTTTGATATTTGAGTCGTCATTGTCTACAGGTTTAGTACCAGAGGATTGGAGGATTGCAAATGTTGTGCCCTTGTTCAAGAAGGGCAGTAGAGATGACCCAGGTAATTATATTTAGATTAGATTATTTACAGTGTGGAAACAGGCCCTTTGGCCCAACAAGTCCACACCGACCCTCCAAAGAGCAACCCACTCAGACCCATTCCCCTACATTTACCCCTTCACCTAACACTGCAGGCAATTTAACATGGCCAATTCAACTAACCTGCATGTTTTTGGACTGTGGGAGGAAACCAGTGAGCCTTACTTCTGTTCTAAGAAAGGTTTTGGAAAGGATTATAAGAGATAAGATTTATAATCATCTAGCAACAATTTGATTTCAGATAGTCAACATGGTTTC
>NW_025171825.1:0-1818 GCF_004010195.1 Chiloscyllium plagiosum | reverse complement strand
GAATGCTGCATGCAACTCTATTCTACTTCCGATCGGAAGGATTTTGTGAAATTTGAAAGGGTCCAGAAAAGATTTACAACAATGTTGCCAGGGATGAGCTATAGGGAGACTTTGAACAGGTGATGGTTGTTTTTCCTGGAGAGTCGGAGGCTGAGGGTGACCTCATAGAGGTTTATAAAATCAAGAGGGGCATGGATAGGGTAAATAGACAAAGTCTTTCTTCTGGGGTGTGCGAGTCCAGAATTATAGGGCGAGGTTTAGGGTGAGAGTAGAAGGATATAAAAGATAAAAAGGGGCAACTTTTTCACACAGAGGATAGTACGTGTGTGGAATGAGCTGCCAGACGAAATGGTGGAGGCTAGTACAACTGCAACAGTTAAAAGGCATCTGGATGGGTATATGAATAGGAACGGTTTAGAGGGAGATGGGCCGGGTGCTAGCAGGTGGGACTACATTGGGTTGGGGTACCTGATCTGCAGGATGGGACCATGAATGGGTTGTGGAACCTGGAGGATGTTATGATTTGAACCACAGGTAATGTTTGATTGGATCTGTCAGCCAATCTTACAGATAGTACAATTGTAACATTTAAGAAGCATTTGGATGGATATACGAATAGAAAGGGTTTGGAGGGAGATAGGCCAGGTACTGGCAGGTGGGACTAGATTGGGTTGGAATATCCTGTCGGCATGGCTGGGTTGGAATGAAGGGTCTGTTTCCATGCAGTACATCTCTATGACTGTAAGATCGGCTGAATGGTCCAATCAAAAATTACCTGTGGTTCAAATCATAATATCCTCCAGGTTCCACAACCCATCCCCTGTCCCATCCTGCAGGTTCAATGAATCCAGGAACCTCTAATCTTCTGGAAGTCCCACGTCGCGTCCGACATTTGTACCATCCTCCAGGGTCTGCAGCCCTTCATACCTCGTAACATGGCCCAGATTCTCCAACTCCTCCTTTCTCTGCAATGTTCCCCAAAAGAGCACTGGAGGATGTGGGGGTTACAGAGATATGGAGGGACATCAGGACGGGAGGATTTTGCAGACATTAGGAATATATGGACTTGAGGAGGTTTCACAGTTTATGAGTGTTGTAGGGACTGGAGGAACTGACAAAGATAGGGATAGTTTTAGATTGGAGGATTCTGCAGAAAACCTTTACGTGGTTAAAGGCAGGAATCTTAGCAGCGTGCAGGAACAAAGGGATCCTTTGTCCCTCAGGTTACCACCCAAGTTGACAGGCTGTTAAGAAGGTGGATGGTGTGCTGGCTTTCATTAGTAGGGGATTGAGTTTAAGAGATGTGAGATTTTGCTGAAGCGCTACTGAACCCCAGTTAGACCACAATTCGAATATTGTGAACAGTTCTGTTCGCTTCATTATAGGAAGGACGTGGAAGCTTTAGCTTTAAAGACAATGCAGAGGAGATTTAGCAGGATGCTAGTTGGACTGGAGGGCATGCCCATAGAAGGTAGTTGTGGAAGCTAGGGCTTTTCTGATCAGAGCGAAGGAGGAAGAATGGTGACATGATAGAGGTGTACAAGAGAATGAGAGGCATAGATAGAGTGGATAACCAGAGACTACTTCCCATGGCGAAATGGCTATCACAAGGTAATTGGCAGAAGTTGTAGCTTAGATATCAGAGGGATATGGGCGAGGTGCTGGCAGGTAGGACTAGGTTGGGTTGAGATATCTTGTCGGCATGGACGGGACTGGTACGTTATTTACACAGAGTGTGGTGGATGCGTGGAATGGACTGCCAGCCATGGTAGTAGATTCAGACAAATTACAGACATCTCAGCAACTCTTGGATAGGCA
>NW_025171824.1:0-1818 GCF_004010195.1 Chiloscyllium plagiosum | reverse complement strand
TCTGTACCCTGTCCCTGTGTGCGCTCTGTCCCCGTCCCTGTGTGCGCTCTGTCCCCTATCTCTGTGTGCGCTCTGTCCCCTGTCTCTGTGTGCGCTCTGTCCCCTGTCTCTGTGTGCGCTCTGTCCCCTGACTATGTGTGCGCTCTGTGCCCTGTCTCTCTGTGCGCTCTGTCCCCTGTCCCTGTGTGCAATCTGTCCCCTTTTTCTGTGTGCGCTGTGTCCCCTGTCTCTGCGTGCGCTCTGTCCCCTGTCTCTGTGTGTGCTCTGTCCCCTGTTTCTGTGTGCGCTCTGTCCCCTGTCCCTGTGTGTGCTCTGTACCCTGTCCCTGTGTGCACTGTGTCCCCTGTCCCTGTGTCCTGTCTCTGTGTGTGCTCTGTCCCATGTCCCTGTGCGCGCTCTGTCCCCTGTCCCTGTACATGCTCTGTGTCCTGTCTCTGTGTGAACTCTGTCCCCGGTCCCTGTGTGCGCTCTGTCCCCTGTCTCTGTGTGCACTCTGTCCCCTATGTGTGTGCTCTGTCCCCTGACTATGTGTGCACTCTGTGTTCTGTGTCTGCGTGCGCTCTGTGCCCTGTCTCTCTATGCTCTCTGTCCCCTGGCTCTATGTGTGCTGTGTCCCCTGTCCCTGTGTGCGCTCTGTGACTTGTCTCTGTGTGCGCTCTGTCACCTGTCTTTGTGTGTGCTCTTTCCTCTGTCTCTGTGTGCTCTGTGTCCTGCCTCTGTGTGCGCTCTGTCTCCTGTCCCTTTGTGCGCTCTGTCCCCTGTCTCTGTGTGCACTGTGTCCTGCCTCTGTGTGCGCTCTGTCCCTGTCCCTGTGTGCGCTCTGTCCCCTGTCTCTGTGTGCACTCTGTCCTCTATGTGTGTGCTCTGTCCCCTGTCCCTGTGTGCGCTCTGTATACTGTGTCTGCGTGCGCTCTGTGCCCTGTCCCTCTGTGCGCTGTGTCCCCTGTCCCAGTGTGTGCTCTGTCCCTGTGTGCACTCTATCGCCTGTCCTTGTGTGTGCTCTGTCCCCTGTCCCTGTGTGCGCTGTGTCCCCTGTCTCTGTGTGTGCTCTGTCCCCTGTCTCTGTGTGCGCTCTGTGCCCTGTCTCTCTGTGCGCTCTGTCCCCTGTCCCTGTGTGCACTCTGTCCCCTGTCCCTGTGTGCGCTCTGTGCCCTGTCTCTGTGTGTGCTCTGTACCCTGTCCCTGTGTGCGCTCTGTCCCATGTCTCTGTTTGTGCTCTGTTTCCTGTCCCAGTGTGTGCTCTGTACCCTGTCCCTGCGTGCGTTCTGTACGCTGTCTCTGTGTGCACTGCGTCCCCTGTCTCTGTATCCTGTCTCTGTGTGAGCTCTGTCCCCTGTCCCTGTGTGCGCTCTGTGTCCTGTCCCTGTGAGCGCTCTGTCCCCTGTCCCTGTGTGCGCTCTGTCCCTTGTCCCTGTGTGCGCTCTGTCCCCTGTGCTTGTGTGTGCTCTGTACACTGTCCCTGTGTGCGTTCTATACCCTGTCTCTGTGTGTGCTCTGTGTTTACTCTGTCCCCTGTCTCTGTGTGCGCTCTGTCCCCTGTCTCTGTGTGTGCTCTGTCCCCTGTCTCTGTGTGCGCTCTATCCCCTGTGCTTGTGTGTGCTCTGTACACTGTCCCTGTGTGCGTTCTGTACGCTGTCTCTGTGTGCACTGCGTCCTCTGTCTCTGTGTCCTGTCTCTGTGTGTGCTCTGTCCCCTGTCTCTGTGTGTGCTCTGTCCCCTGTGCTTGTGTGTGCTCTGTATGCTGTCCCTGTGTGCACTGCGTCCTCTGTCTCTGTGTCCTGTCTTTGTGTGTGCTCTGTCCCCTGTCTCTGTGTGTGC
>NW_025171823.1:0-1818 GCF_004010195.1 Chiloscyllium plagiosum | reverse complement strand
CCTCCCAGACCAGCATTTTGATCGTGTATTTAATTGTGCCACCTTCCTATTCCTAACCTCACTCGCACGTGACGTATTCTAATGTCTCCAAAATTCAAATATCCTTTCAGCACAACTCCTTCAAGGCCTTTTCTTTAAACTGGATAGACTTGATAATAAAAACTTAAGTGTGACGTCAGGAAAGTGAGACCACTGAATCAGTCCAATAACTACCCAACCTGATATCTATCCCCGCCACCAAACCTGTTTGACAAGGCATACATATGGACCATCTAGTTGCAGATGGACGAGGATAAACAGAAGATTAGAAAATGTCAGAGCAGATGGATGTAATTCAGCCTGTTTACTCAGCTTTGCTATTCAACTGGATTCTAGTTATTCTATTCCTTTCAATAGCAGTGTCGTTACCCAGCATCCCCAGCGGGTCAGAAAGTTCCCAGTGTCATTGCGTGCACAGTCCTGCGAAGGGAGTATCCAGTGCCAGGCAATGGTGTAGGGAATGTCCCAGGGATGGCACAAGGAAAAGCTGCATGTAGTGATGATGGACTGAGGGAACTGAGAGAGATGGAATGGGCATCCTGGAACACTGCACTCAGACAAGTGATCGGGCAAGATTCCTATACACCAGAGAAACCCGCGAACCACAGCTGCTTTTAAAAAAACCTGTCACATATGCTGCATTTCTCCATTGAACAAAAACAAAAATACTGTAGATGGTAGAAGTCTGAAGCAAACACAGGGACGTACTGTGGAGAGAGAAAAGAGTTAATGTTCCCAATCCAGACATAGGAAGAATGAACAAAGTCCGCACAGGCAGGGCCCAGAGATTGGAAATGAAACCAAGTTCCTACCACTATGAGGAAGCATTGCTGTGTCACCATGCTGCCCAATGATGGATAATTTGCGATAGTATAGTTAAAAAAACATAGATACTGTTCTCCGTGATCGGGATTAAGAGTCCTGAAGGTTATGTTGCCTACATGGTGCTTGGGTTTGTGATATATCATTTGGGTTGCAGAACTTGGAGCGGGAGGGGAATGATCCAGTGGTCAGGGTCTGTGTAGGTACCAATGGCTGTACAAACAAATTACAATGAGAAGAGCGACGGGTAATACAGGACTGAACTTTTATATCGGAATGCGTTCACTATATTGAATAACGTAAATGAGCTTGTGACTCATCCACAGTGGCATTATTTGACATCGCTGCAAGAGGATCAGGATTGGGAGCTGAATATTCAAGGATATTCATCCTGTCGAAAAGATAGGCAGTTGGGCAGAGAGAGATAGAGTTGTCTCAGTATTAAGAATGGAATTGAATCAATAATCAACAATGAGAAATGAAATAAGGTAGAATCTGTGTCGGTAGAATTGAGGAATCAAAAAGGTGAAAAAATGCAGTTGGAGTTATATACAGGAAGCTGGGGTATAAGATACACCAGGATCTAGAAAGATCTGTAGGAAAGGTAAAGTTACAGTGGTCATGTGGGATTTTACTTTACAGATGGACTGGGAATTCAGATTGATAGTGGTTGGCAAGAAAGGGAATTTGTGGAATGTTTACGAGATGGCTTTTTGGAGCAGCTTGTGCAGGCAGACTAGATGAGGGGAGCTTAACCTGACAGTGATCATAATATGATTGAATTTACTCTGCAATTTCAGATGGAGAAGTTAGAATCAGAAGTAACGGTATTACCGCTGAATAAAGGCAAATACACAGACAAGAGTGAGGAGCTGTGTAGAATTGAGTGGGAGACGGGCCCAGCAGGAATGACAGTACAACGGCAATGGTAAGAGCTTTTTGGAGTAATTCAGCAGA
>NW_025171822.1:0-1818 GCF_004010195.1 Chiloscyllium plagiosum | reverse complement strand
AGTTCCCTAACTCGTTCTGTGAGGAGCAGGATATGACTGCATTTCCTGCAAACGAAGACGGCAGGAGTATCGGTGGTCACCCCTATCTCAAACATCCTGCAGGGGGAACATTCCACTGCCTGCGCTGCCATTACTCTACACTTCGTCTCCAAAACAAGAAAACCGAGTAGCTGATCTGTGGAGTTTAAAGTTAGGTTAGAGGAGGAGGATGGGAGGGAGGCCCTACTATGTAGGGCCTGGGGTCTAGAACACGCCCACTCAAATATCAATCACTTTCCTTCCCGACCAGCTCTGCGCTCCAACTTCACTTCCGCCCATCTCGCGCCACTCTCTGCTGTGAAAAGGAAAGATTACGACAGTGGTCAGAAAGATTATTTTGATCAATAAATGTACACCGAGACTAAAGTGTAACGATGTAAAACCAACGAAATTGAGATTTTTTGAGCTTTGTGAACCTGGCACGATATAAGCACGCAACCTCCTGATCGGAAATCAGATGCGCTACCGTTGCCCCACAAGCCCATCACCCAGAGTTCCCTACTGGACTTGATTAAGAGTTGTGATTCTACTGCAATCACTTTAAAGCATGACTCGTAATGGTCTTCAGAAGTTCTTGCCTGTCCTGTCTCTCTCCCACTCTTTTTCTCTGCCTCTTAAGAACCTCCCCACTGTCTGTCTCATTCCTCCATTCCCCAATTCATTGTTTCAATTTCCGCCTTTCCCTTCCTTCTCCATACATTCGCTTCTCAACTTGCATCGAGGGAGACAGATTCCACTCTACGTAGAGAAAGTGACGTCTGCAGATGCTGGAGATCAGAGCTGAAAATGTGTTGCTGGAACAGCGCAGCAGGTCAGGCAGCATCCAGGGAACAGGAGAATCGACGTTTCGGGCATAAGCCCTTCTTCAGGAATTCCTGAATTCCTGGACCATTGAATGGTCCAATACCACGTCACCCACACTAATTTATATTCATGCTTCATCATAATAGCTGCAGACCATCACCGTGCATGTCCTGTGAGGTTACTGTGTTGCTGGAAGTCCCAAAGGCAATTTGTTAAAGAAACTTCCCTGACGGTCACTTTACATGAGGATACATCTTTACATTAAATGGCCTTGGAGCAAACACCCCACAGTCCTCCTTAAAGTTCAAGATCTATCGAATGAAAATTCCTCAGGAATGTTTTGAAACATTTCTTCCAGCTGTTGGCAAATTAATTCTGTGCACATTTGTTTAACGTTTGAACATGGAGGGAAACAATGTCGGCAAGATTTGTGCCCATTGACCCTGGAAGTCAGAGCCTGGCCGAGTCGACCAATACTTAAAACAATAACTTGCAATAAAACTGCCGTCCTGATTACAGCAGAGAATGACTCCATTCACCTCTAGCTGTTTATGTTTCCAAAGAGAGGCGTAAGTGACACTGCAATTGAAACGGATTAAATTGCAAATGGGTTGGGGGTTCACTTTGTATGTATCCACAGGTAGAATTGATTGCTGGTGATATGGATGTATTTGAGTTACAGGGATCCGAATGTCCCAAGTCTGTCCACAATAGACGTCACAGGCTGTATTTCTGAAGAGTAACACTGATAATAACAATTGGTATTGCTAGTCATAATTGATATTGCAGTCTGATGCTTGAACTAAATGATTCCTGGATGTCGGGATTTTACAGATTTTTAACACCTCAGTCTCTTGTGCATTTCGCCAGCACATTCCGCTGTTTACCGAATTATTCGTGAGTTGAAGTGGCCCGTAATCTCAGAATGAGGAATAACCATGCCAGGCGTATGTTCGGAAGCACTTCTACGCAGAA
>NW_025171821.1:0-1818 GCF_004010195.1 Chiloscyllium plagiosum | reverse complement strand
GGGAAATAATAGAATTGTCAGGAAGGATCAATCAACAGATACTAATAAGAACGGTATCAGAAACAGTTTCGACAAGGGCTAATCCTGGAGTGAACATTTTCAAAACTGGCAGGAAGAGATGCCAAAATAAGCCAGCTGAGTGGATGGATCCAGAGTCCAACAAAACCGAAACTACACATCCCCCCATCCCAAAGTCTAACACGGGATTCTCGGACGGACGTGGGAGACCCGAATCGAAGGCGTCTCCTAAACCTCCCTCAAGGAAGAGGTACCAAAATAAGCCAGCTGAGTGGATGGATCCAGAGTCCAACAAAACCGAAACTACACATCCCCCCATCCCAAAGTCTAACACGGGATTCTCGGACGGGCGTGGGAGACCCGAATCGAAGGCGTCTACTAAACCTCCCTCACGTGGAAGCCCTAGGCGTGCAAAAGAGAGGAGAAAGTGTTGTTGTCCGAGTAACCGGCTGGCGGATGTTGCCAGCACTTAAGTACCCAATGAGCAAAGATCCCACAGGACTAGCACTGGTCACGGTTGGTGTCCCGTTTCTGGCCACTGGCCCTTGCCCTTCCTCTGCCGCTGACATTCGTACTGACCCTGTTGTCGCGTCTGTGTGATGCAGGGCAACGCCCCTTGTTCCGATTAAAAGTCAAAATGGCCCTGTTGATCCATGTTATTGAGAGAGGTGAGGATCTGATCCCACGTTTCGGATTACCAATCAAAGTTAATGGATTTAAAGGCATGGGCATGCTGAGGCTGCAAAGAATGTATTTGGTTCTGAGTGGTCAGCATGTTGTTGTCCCCGCCAGGAATGCCCGCAGAGAATTCCAAACCTCTTTGAAACAGGCAAGAAAATCAGGGAAGAGCTCATTGACCTAACACAGGCAACGTGCAGT
This sequence comes from Chiloscyllium plagiosum, assembly GCF_004010195.1. NCBI lineage: Eukaryota > Metazoa > Chordata > Chondrichthyes > Orectolobiformes > Hemiscylliidae > Chiloscyllium > Chiloscyllium plagiosum. The sequence continues at coordinate 921 of NW_025171821.1, read as the reverse complement.
CCTCGGAGTCCACTTGCTGTTTCATTGCCACTATGAAGATGGGCAGAATCTATTCCCTAAAACAGTGATCTCCCAGCAGCTCATGGATCCTGGGGAAACACAAGGGAGCCTTTCATGGAAAGACACCAGGTCGTATAAGCCAAACGCAGTAAAATGTCAATGTGTTTCGGCAGGCAGTTGTAAACGTCATAGGTCTGGATGAGTCAAACATAAAAGGAACTGGGGCGTTTAATCGTGTCAGGAAAGTCTTGGAGCAGAGCACTTTACTAGGCATGGGTCTAGGGTTTATCAAAAGGAGTCTCCCCTATGATGATGAGGGGAGCCTGGATGAGGGGTTTGACAGAATCCCTGGAATGTAGAGCAATTCCAGATCAGCCCCACACGCAGCGTCAGGGTGATCAGTGGAACTTCAGAGAATACACACCAAACCAGACCTGGGACAGCTTCCAGGGCACGATTTGATTTGGTGCTTACGCCGGGAGTCCCCAATTCGGGACTAGGCACCTGCTGTGCTTGTCAACCAGACTCTGAAAGCTGAGAAACGAGAGCTGCTTCATCACTCTGAGCAGCATTCCGTCCCTGAGCAGCAACCCTACGAAGCTGGGAAATGACAAAAGCAATCTCTTAAATGGAGAGTTCGAGTCCAGGGCAAGAATGGCAATTTTGGGATAGTGGGTGTAATAAGGCAGAGTTGCAGCTGGAGTGGGTTCAGCAGAAGCAGTGGTGCTGCCAGTTAGCCTGGGATGCTGACGGTGCTCTTTAGTTTTGGGTGGCTGATGGCCCTTCGCCACTTCCTTAAATTTCTCCAGGGATGGCATCATAGACCCAGGACGGGTCACCAAACCCACCCTCTGTGTTCGTTCACAAATACTTGACCTTCTCCATCTTAAAAGTCCCCCCATAAGGCCAGTTACCATGGGG
>NW_025171820.1:0-1818 GCF_004010195.1 Chiloscyllium plagiosum | reverse complement strand
GCGTTTGAATGGTCTCTCCCCTGTGTGGGCTCACAGGGGTCTCAGGGGAGGGATGAATCACTCAATTCCTTCTCACACACTGAGCATCTGAATGGCCTCTCCCCCTGTGTGGGCTCACTGGGGTCTCAGCCGCTGCGGCATTTGAGTGTGTCTCATTCCACATTGGGAGCAAGTGAATGACCTTTTCCCCAGAGTGAGTTCTCTGGTGTTTCAGCTGGTCAGAGGACTGAGTGAACCCTTTCCCACACATTGCACAGGTGATTGGCCTCTCCCAGTGGGAATGCACTGATGTTTTTGCATCTGAGACATTTGAATGAATCCTTTCTCACACATGGAGCAGGTGAAGTGTCTGAATCCTCTGTGCCCTCTCTGGTGCCTCAGCAGATTGTAAGATCGAGTAAACCCTTTCCCATACGTGAGGCAGGTGAGCGGCCTCTCCGCAGTGTGACTGTGTTGATGAGTGTCCCACTGGGAGCGGTAGGTGAATTCCTTCCCTCCTTCCCCACATTTACACAGCCTCACGCTGGTCCTGTAATGATGGTGTTTTTCCAGATCATATGACCAGTTTAATCCTCAACCATGCGCACATGGGAATGGTTTGTCTGGGCTGGGAATGCTGCTTTCCCTTCCATATTACCCATAATGATCAGGACCTGTGGAATTGGGTGGCTCTCATATCGCTTTCAAGTGTGAATTTCCCAGTCGTGAATCCTTTGGTTGTAAAACAAGTTTATCTCTGTCCTTATTGCAATAATATTGCAGGAGGAATTGAGAACAGTTCGTAATTTACTCTATTATTCGTTTCTGATCAGGATCTGATTTCTCTGCTCTCAAGGTTGAAATCAGTCTGTCTCACACATTGTTTCTATCCCTTTACATTAGAACAGCAGTGAAGGACAGTGTTCCTTTAAACAGCCAGCCTCTGCACATGTTCCAATGGTTCCAAATGAGCAATTTAAAGCTGCAGCTCTGCTTTCGTGTCTCCAAGGGAATGCGGAAAGATTTCTCTGATCTCAAGGTTGACATCAGTCTGTTTCACACATTATTTCTATCCCTTTACATTAGAACAGCAGTGAAGGACAGTGTTCCTTTAAACCGCCAGCCTCTGCACATGTTCCAATGGCTCAAATGAGCAATTTAAAGCTGTAGCTCTGCTTTCGTGTCTCCAAGGGAATGCGGAAAAACTGGAAAAGGGGCTGGATCACTGAGAGGAAGTGAATTTCCCAGTCTTTGGAGAAGCAAAGACAAAACTGCAGGATAGAGTCTGAGTGGAACTAAGTTTTTTTTTAATCATCGCAACTTTTGTTTTTTTTTGTCCTTCTGACTCCTAGCTCATCCCACAACGCCCAGCTCCAGCTTTTCCTTTAGTTCTCTGAACGTGGAAAACGTGAACAATGCAATGATCTCAGTTATGTGTCCTACTGTCATCATGATGCTGAAAGCAAGTTAGCAACATTTTAAACAACTTTGTGCACTTAACCAGCAGAACTGACACCTCCTCCATTACTTACACTTCTTGACCCATGATACCAGCTTCTATGACAGTTGTAATTATTTGACCACTTGTTTAAAGCCAGGTAAGTCAGTTCCAACAACTATTAATAGATCGTATCGAAAGAAGGTGCCCCTCAACTGACATTCGTTTCCCAAATTTGTTTTTTTCTTTGAAAACACTTGACATGTCTGGAAACCTGGCAATACAGCATACAGTAAATTGACAGTTTCAGTAGCCACTTCCAATCCACGAAGCAGTGGATTACACCAGTGAAGTACACCAGTGAATTGATTTCTAACAGCAGCATTGCCACTAGACAATAG
>NW_025171819.1:0-1818 GCF_004010195.1 Chiloscyllium plagiosum | reverse complement strand
TAGGAGGGCAGGTGTAGATGCGAGGTGGAATTGTGTTGGCAGTGTATCTGGGGCTTTTGAGTTGTGGGTGTAATTACAAGGGGGTGGACATATCTGGGAAGGCGATAGTGGAGGTGTTGGCTGTGGGCATAGGTACTAGGTAAGGGGTAGGGGTAGTGCTGGTTTAGTCAGATGGAGTACTCATGATTGGGGTGAAGGTGGATGCACTGAGGACAGGGCTGTTACGGCAGGGGTGAGAGTATAGGGCCAAGAGTTAGTACAATTGCAACATTTAAAAGGCATCTGGATGGGCATATGAATAGGACGGTTTGGAGGGATATGGGCTGGGTGCTGGCAAGTGGGACTAGATTGGGTTGGGATATCTGGTCGGCATGGATGGGTTGGAGGGTCTGTTTCCATGCTGTACATCTCCATGACTCCAATGCATGTGGGGGTAAGTACTGGAGGTTGGTCTGTAGGGGAGATGGTTCGGTTAGAGGGGATGAGGAGATGGTTGGATGAGGTATTTCCTTTCCCCCCAGGCGAGTTGTGAGCCCACCTCTGAACACACACACACACACACACACACACACATACAATCCCTCTGCCATCCCCTGCCCTGTTCCATAGGCGGCAGTGTGAGTGTCTCTGACAGACCCCACTCTCCTTGGCCAGGCTGTGTGTGTGTGTCTCTCTCTCTCTCTCTCATCCCTCTCCATGTGAATCCTGCCGTGAGCCATCACCCCTACCTTCCTCTCCCACCCCCCACCCCGCCCCTTCCCTTCCCTTGCGTCCCGGGTTCGATTCCAGGCGGGGGCTCTCACAAGAGTAAGTAAATCGAGCGGCGTTATTGTCTCCGTTTCCCTTTTGTGTTGTGTTATTAATTTATTATTGGCAGGAGGGAGGGAGGGAGGGAGGTGAGCGGCGCTTCTTTTCCGCGGTTGGATCGGTCCTTCTGTCGAGAGCCGGCAATAGGCAGTGGATGCTCCCGAGAGCGGGTGAGAGCTGCCTCTTATCACCACCTTCCCCACCCATCCCTGGGGAAGGGGGATCTGAGGATTATTGAGGGAGGGGGTCATTTGGAGAAGGAGGGGCAGTTTCTCTCACACACACACACTGTAGTGATCTGAAGGGGCCTGTCTGCTTATATTCTGGTAGCTACCTGGGAGTCAGTATATTTTTTTTTGGGGGGGCAGTTGTGTGTGATTAGGGGGAGGAGTAGAGAGGAAATATATATATATATATATATAAGCAGGGGCACCGTACTGAAGCGAAAGGCGAGGGTGAATGCTGTATGGAGGGAAGGTAATACTGGGCTCCGATGGCAAGATGTGGCTGTATCTGGGTTACTCACAACTGGGATGTCCTGTCCTACAAACAGTGACCCCCCACCCCCACAAAACAAAACCCGCCGAGCGAAGGTGCAGAGGGTCCCCAGGCCGGAGACTACCTGGAGACCCGGAGCGGCATCTCCCTCCCTCAGCCTCCGGACACAGTGAATGAGGTTGGGGGGGGGGGGGGGATGTTCAGATAATCCTTCAAACCTCAATACACGGCGGCCACAATCCACTCTCCAGACCGACGCTGTTTCTAGCAGGGTTTGAATTTATTCCACATTTATCTCTCTCTCTGTGTCTTCTGGTGTCCAGCGGGTCCTGAATGTGTGTGTTTTGTGGGGGAGGGCTGCTCATTGGTCCCCCCCCAGCCCACATCCTCCTGTTTGCATCACTGGGGGCTGGGGAAAGGCGCTTATTGCACTGTTTGGCTGAGACTGTTGAAGGTTTTGCCTCCTAAGCTCAGGCAGCCTTTTGTGGCGTGAAACAGGATCTCTCCATTTCT
>NW_025171818.1:0-1818 GCF_004010195.1 Chiloscyllium plagiosum | reverse complement strand
CAGTCACTGTGCCTTCTGAAGGAGTGTTTCTGTTCCCAGTCCATGTGCTCCCTGTGGGATTGTGTCTGTACAAAGTCACTGTGCTCTCTGAAGGAGTGTTTCTGTACCCAGTCACTGTGCTCCCTGAAGGAATGTTTCTGTACAAAGTCACTGTGCTCTCTGAAGGAGTGTTTCTGTAACCAGTCACTGTGCTCTCTGAAGGAGTGTTCCTATACCCAGTCACTGAGCCGCTTGAAGGAGTGTTTCTGTACCCAGTCACTGTGCTCTCTGAAGGAGTGTTTCTGTACCCAGTCACTGTGCTCTCTGAAGGAGCGTTGCTGTACCCAGGCACTGTGCTCTCTGAAGGTGTGTTTCTGTACCCAGTCACTGTGCTCCATGAAGGTGTGTTTCTGTCCCCAGTCACTGTGCTCCATGAAGGAGTGTTTCTGGACCCAATGACTGTGCTCCCTGTGGGATTGTTTCTGTCCCCAGTCACTGTGCTCTCTGAAGGTTTGTTTCTGAACCCAGTCACTGTGCTCCCTGAAGGAGTGTTTCTGTACCCAGTAACTGTGCTCTCTGAAGGTGTGTTTCTGAACCCAGTCACTGTGCTCACTGAGGGAGTGTTTCTGTACCCAGGCACTGTGCTCTCTGAAGGAATGTTTCTGTACACAGTCACTGTGCTCTCTGAATGAGCGTTGCTGTACCAAGTCACTGTGCTCTCTGAAGTTGTTTTTTTTGTACCCAGTCTCTGTGATCTCTGAAGGAGTGTTTCTGTGCCCAGTCACAGTGCTCTGTGAAAGAGTGTTTCTGTACCCAGTCACTGTGCTCTCTGAAGGTGCGTTTCTGTACCCAGTCACTGTGCTCCCTGAAGGAGTGTTTCTGTACAAAGTCACTGTGCTCTCTGAATGAGTGTTTCTGTACCCAGTCACTGTGCTCTCTGAAGGAGTGTTGCTGTACCCAGTCACTGTGCTCACTGAGGGAGTGTTTCTGTACCCAGGCACCAGTCACTGTGCTCCCTGTGGGATTGTTTCTGTACACAGTCACTGTGCTCCCTGATGTAGTATTTCTGTACTCAGTCACTGTGCTCTCTGAAGGAGTGTTTCTGTACCCAGTCACTGTGCTCTCTGAAGGAGTGTTTCTGTAACCTGTCACTGTGTCGTCTGAAGTTGTGTTTTTGGACCCAGTCACTGTGCTCCCTGAAGGAGTGTTTCTGTATCCAATTACTGTGCTCTCTGAAGTTTTTTTTGTACCCAGTCACTGTGGTCTCTGAAGGAATGTTTCTACACCCAATTACTGTGCTCTCTGAAGTTGTGTTTTTTGTACCCAGTCACTGTGGTCTCTGAAGGAGTGTTTCTGTGCCCAGTCACTGTGCTCTGTGAAGGAGTGTTTCTGTACCCAGTCTCTGTGCTCTCTGAAGGTGTGTTTCTGTACCCAGTCACTGTGCTCCCTGAATTAGTGTTTCTGTACAAAGTCACTGTGCTCTCTGAATGAGTGTTTCTGTATCCAGTCACTGTGCTCTCTGAAGGAGTGTTGCTGTACCCATGTCACGGTGGTCCCTGAAGGAGTGTTTCTGTACCCAATTACTGTGCTCTCTGAAGGAGTGTTTCTGTACCCAGTCACTGTGCTCTCTGAAGTTGTGTTTTTGTACCCAGTCACTCTGCTTCCTGAAGGAGTGTTTCTGTGCCCAGTCACTGTGCTCTCTGAAGGAGTGTTGCTGTACCCAGTCACTGTGCTCACTGAGGGAGTGTTTCTGTCCCAGTCACTGTGCTCCCTGAAGGATTGTTTCTGTACCCAGTCACTGTGCCTTCTGAAGGAGTGTTTCTGTACCCAGTCCATGTG
>NW_025171817.1:0-1818 GCF_004010195.1 Chiloscyllium plagiosum | reverse complement strand
TCCATAATCATCATGCACTATGTATCCATAATCCATACTGCACTGTGTATCCATAATCACCCTGCACTGTGTATACATAATCATCCTGCACTGTGTATTCATAATCGTCCAGCTCTGTGTATCCACACGCTCCTGCAATGTGTATCTATAATCATCCTGCACTGTGTATCCATAATCATCCTGCACTGTGGATCCATAATCATCCTGCGCAGTGTATCCACATGCTCCTGCACTGTGTATCCATAATCACCCTGCACTGCGTATCCATAATCATCCTGCACTGTGTATCCATAATCATTCTGCACCGTGTATCCATTATCATTCTGCACTATATATCCATATTCATCCTGCACTGTGTATCCATATTCATCCTGCACTGTTTATTCATAATCACCCTGCACTGTGTGTGCATAATCACCCTGCATTGTGTATCCATAATCATCCTGCACTGTGTATCCATAATCAACGTGCACTGTGTATACATCTGCATCCTGCACTGTGTATCTATAATCAACCTGCACTGTGTATCCATAATCAACCTGCACTGTGTATCCATAATCACACTGCAATGTGTTTCCATAATCATCCTGCACTGTGTATCCAGAAACACCCTGCACTGTGTATCTAGAATGACACTGCCCTGTGTATCCATAATCATCATGCACTGTGTATCATAATGATTCTGAACTGTGTATCCATAATCAACCTGCACTGTGTATCCATAATGATCCTGCACAGTGTATCCACATACTCCTGCACTGTGTATCCATAATCACCCTGCACTTTGTATCCATAATCATCCTGCACTGTGTATCCATAATCACCCTGCACTGTGTATACATAATCATCCTGCACTGTGTATTCATAATCATCCAGCACTGTGTATCCACACGCTCATGCAATGTGTATCCATAATCACCCTGCACTGTGTATCCATAATCATCCTGCACTGTGTATCCATAATCACCCTACACTGTGGATCCATAATCATCCTGCACTGTGTATCCATAATCATCCTGCGCAGTGTATCCACACACTCCTGCACTGTGTATCCATAATCACCCTGCACTGCGTATCCATAATCATTCTGCACTGTGTATCCATAATCATTCTGCACTGTGTATCCATACTCATTCTGCACTGTATATCCATATTCATCCTGCACTGTGTATCCATATTCATCCTGCACTGTGTATCCATAATCATCCTGCACTGTGTGTGCATAATCACCCTGCACTGTGTATCCATAATCACCCTGCACTGCATATCCATAATCACCCAGCACTGCGTATGCATAATCATTCTGCACTGTGTATCCATAATCATCATGCACTATGTATCCATAATCATACTGCACTGTGCATCCATAATCACCCAGCACTGTGTATCCATAATCATCTTGCACTGTGTGTTCATAATCCCCCGGCACTGTGTATCCATAATAACCCTGTACTGCGTATCCATAATCATCCTGCACTGTGTATCCATAATGACCCGGCACTGTGTATCCATAATCGCACTGCACTGTGTGTCCATAATCATCCTGCACTGTGTATCCATATTCATCCTGCAGTGTGTATCCATAATCGCCATGCACTGTGTTCATAATCATGCTGCACTGTGTATCCATGATCATCCTGCACTTTTTATCCACAAACATTCTGCACTGTGTATCCATATTCATCCTGTACAGTGTATCCATAATCATACTGCACTGTGTATCCATAATCACCCTGCACTGTGTATCCATAATCATCCTCCACTGTGTATCCATAATCAACCTGCACTGTGTGTCCATAATCACCCTGCACTGTGTAT
>NW_025171816.1:282-1818 GCF_004010195.1 Chiloscyllium plagiosum | reverse complement strand
AGACAGGATAGATTGAGTGAATCATTAGAAGAGAATAAGGGCAGTAGAAGTATATTTAAGAGGGAAATCAAGAGGGCAGAAAGGGGATATGAGATAGCTTTGGTAAATAGAATTAAGGAGAATCCAAAGGGTTTTTACAAATACATTGAGGACAAAAGGGTAACTAGGGAGAGAATAAGGCCCTTCGATGATCAGCAAGGCGGCCTTTTGTGGATCCGCAGAAAATACTAAACTATGGGCGGCGCGGTGGCACAGTGGTTAGCACTGCTGCCTCACAGCGCCAGAGACCTGGGTTCAATTCCCGCCTCAGGCGACTGACTGTGTGGAGTTTGCACGTTCTCCCCATGTCTGCATGGGTTTCCTCCGGGTGCTCCGGTTTCCTCCCATAGTCCAAAGATGTGCAGGTCAGGTGAATTGGCCATACTAAATTGCCTGTAGTGTTAGGTAAGGGGTAAGTGTAAATATAGGGGTAGGGGTATGGGTGGGTTGCGCTTCGGCGGGTCGGTGTGGACTTGTTGGGCCTAAGGGCCTGTTTCCACACTGTAATGTCATCATCTAAAAATCTACATATGCATACAGCAGACATTTGTTCACTAATAGTGGTGTACGCTAACCATCTTGCATGGTACTTGTGCAGCAAAATCTAGGCCACTACTTCTAGCATCTTTATCCTTCAGGGCGAATGGGCTGAGAAATGTAGTTCATTACAGTTTTAAGAATCTCAGCAAAATCCATTTTAGTTTTTAATTCTGGTTTGCTTTCATCCTTGATAACTGGCTTGATTTTGTACTTAAAAATAGAAAATACTGAAATTACTCAGCAGGTCAGAAATGTCTGTGGAGAGTAGCAAAGTTAACCTTCTATCAGAACTGAGGAAAGATAGTTAAAAATCACACATCACCAGGTTATAGTCCAACAGGTTTAATTGGAAGCACACTAGCTTTCGGACTGACGCTCCTTCATCAGATGATAGTGGAGGGCTCGATCGTAACACAGAATTTATAGCAAAAATTTAGTGTGATGTAACTGAAATTATACATTGAAAAATTGATTGTCTGTTAAGCCTTTCATCTCTTAGAATACAGTGAAGGCAAGGATGCCTGGAGGCATGGTACATTGGGGAAACTGAGCAAAGGCTACGACAACGGATGAATGGGCACCGCACAACAATCAACAGACAGGAGGGTTCCCTCCCAGTTGGGGAACACTTCAGTGGTCCAGGACATTCAGCCTCGGACCTTAGGGTGACCATCCTCCAAGGTGGACTCTGGGACAGGCAGCAGAGGAAAGTGGCCGAGCAGAGGCTGATAGCTAATTTCGGTACCCATAGGGAGGGCCTCAACCGAGACCTTGGGTTCATGTCATATTACAGGTGATCACCATTGCACTACACACACACACAGATATTCCTACACACACACGCACTCTTAATACACACGGACACAGGTACACACAGATGCACACACAGACACCAACACGCACCCTTATAGACACACACACTCCCACACTCTCACATGCACTCCCTCACAGACTTAA
>NW_025171816.1:0-234 GCF_004010195.1 Chiloscyllium plagiosum | reverse complement strand
CACACACACACACACACACAGACAAAGACCCACATGCACACACACATTTTGTGGGGTGAATTTGTACTTGCAGAGTTACATTGTACTTTGCTGAAAAACTGCATGCATTCATGTAGAACTCTGAGCTCAAAACACTGCATGAATTTATGTAAAATTCTGTTATCTCACTTTTTAGATTAGAATCAATCTAAACAATCTAAGCATAGACAGAGAACACGGGGCTAACACCTTCAA
>NW_025171815.1:0-1818 GCF_004010195.1 Chiloscyllium plagiosum | reverse complement strand
AGGACTGGAGAATGGAGTTAAGAACGATATTAGGCAAGATCGAATGGCGGAGCAGACTAGATATTCTGAAAGCGCTAACCGTCCTCCTCTGTCTTCCAATCTCTGGCCATCTGGTATCGAAGGAAATATAAACAGAGTTATTTGTTCAGTTGTAAGTCCTGGGCAAAGTGAGAGATAGAACAAGCATGATACAATTTTAGAGACTGGGAAAATGTTTGAAGAGGAAGCAATGAAAGTGAAGCTGAATATAAAGTTTGAAGTCAGGACATATTCAATAAGAAGGAAGTTTGTAGAAAGACAGAGGGACATGAAGATGGAAAAAGAAGTGTCACCAGTCCCGAAATCTCATTCGGTTTTTAATTTCAAGATGCGACCAGACCTGCTGAGATTTTCCAGCAATTTCATTTGTTGATTCTGAAACAGAAGATGGGAGTGATCCTTGACCAATCAGCTCTCTCATGTTCTGGGAATATTTGACTTACCCGTTCGATCAGATCACGTCTGTCCCACACTGAAACCTCAGAATCCTTCCCCACCCCCATCCTCATTAATGGCGCTAAACTGTTCATTACATAAACTTACATGAGCACTCAACAAGAACAATTGCAAAATGTACAGGGAGAGCTCCGTTCCGTTCCATCAGCACATTTTGAATCAGTTAATTGTCGTTCAGGGCCCATGAGACATTAAGCCGTCTCTGTCAGACCACTAACAAATGGCCATTCGCGTTCTGTGTCTTTGAACACTTTGGTTGGTGCACGGATGTAGTGGAATCTCATGTTGTAAAATGGACATCATTCATAGCATTTTTAGCTGCACTGATAAACGTGTCTCTGGCGCTTCCAGTAAAGTGCAGACAGTTTTCACTCAGAATCCCCGACATGTGATCAAAGCAGGAGGACATATGTGTCAACGAAAACAACAAGAATGCTCCACCAGCGTTGGCTTGCAATTCTGCAGGTGGAACGAAGAGCTGGAAGTCGATTAAAAAGTGAAAACGCCTATTATGGGGCTTGGACGCACGACTCTCTGATTAAACACCTCACATTGCACCGAACTGAGATATCCAGGGTTGGCACACGATGAATTAGTTTGCTATTTCATTCTGAGCATAATTCACCTGGCACAACAATTTGCAAAGATCCAGCTCATTCCTCCCAATCACAAAGAACATCATTCACATCTTTCACTTTTGTTATTTCTTCAAAACATTACAATATATTTAACACTTGTCCCGGCATTTAAGATTCAACCCGAATATTTTCATATGAAGTGATTTCCATTCACTCTGGCAGCAGTAAATCAGTCGGAAAATTACCTTAGGAAACCCAACCATTTCTGTTTACAGTATTGGGAATTACCCATCTGCTGACAAGACAGAGTCCTCACAATCAACATTTTCTTTGTTCTTCCGGCCTAAAACGTTGACCACTTCTTATTTTCAAGATAGGCGTTTTGTTTATACCACATTCCAAGAACAGGAACAACCTTCCAATCTCCTGAATTTTCAATTTAAAATGGAAGTTTTGTTCCTTTCCCACGGGAAGAGCAGTTAATGAGAAAGGAGTTTCCACGAGCTGTGTCCCAGATTTGGCAGGAAACCCTGATTGAAGCTGCAGTGGCCGCTTTCAGTTGGCATCGGCGGTTTGGAGAACATGGTGTCGTATTCTGCTGCGTGTAAACGTCTTGCTCCCTGTGGACTCGGGGTGAATAATGGATGAGATTTCGGAACAACACTGCCTTCCAGTCTCTGGTCATCTGCTATCTAAGGAAATATAAACAGGGTTATTTGTTCAGTTCGAAGTCCTGGGCAATGTG
>NW_025171814.1:0-1818 GCF_004010195.1 Chiloscyllium plagiosum | reverse complement strand
GGGAGCTTCTGTCCTTGTTAGATTAACATGGCCACACCAGAGCTTTATACAGCTGCAGCATGACCTCATGGCTCCAAAACTCAATCCCTCTCCCAATAAAAGCTAACACACTGTATGCCTTCCTATGTACGTGGACACCAAGATCTCTTTACTCATCTCCACAACCAAGAATCTTACCATTAGCCTGAGGATCTAAAATCTGGATTTAGGCTGTTCTCAGGAGCAACAAATCTATGTGAGCTTTTATTATTCACAAAATGGCTTTTCAATATAAAGTAACATATCAAAATGTCTTCAGGTTATAAATTAATACTGTGCTAAAATGGTTGGAAGCTGCATCCCTGCTTTGCTGAGCTCGCTGAATTAAAAGATAAAATACACAATGGAGTCTTCATAACATGAAGCATAAGACACTAACGGACTTACCTTGAACCACGAGTACGAGACGATAATGTATGTAAGACAATACTGTTTCCCAGCAAATATTACTGGATTAAGCTGCTGTCCATTACGTCACTTTATTATATTTCATTGGTTTTCCTTTGTAATTAAGGTTGTACTGTCTCTTAAGAAACATATAAAATTGCTTATTGTTCAAATTCAATTATGCAACTTCTCCAAGGAACACAGAAGCTTTTAACCCCTGTGTTGCTGGACAAATCTGTGCCTGGCCGACACGATTAAACTGTGAAACCTTGCTGAAGCTGCCCGTACTCCGAGTGATTCTTTTGACCAATCACGGAACCGAGAGGCCCCTCCCGGGTGTTTAGATCTACATATGGTGCCATGACTTGGATTCGGCACGGACGGATCGTGGACAGTGGTGGAAAAGCCTTGAGTCCTCCGCTATTGAGTGTTGAGGAATTGGATGGCCAGACGTGAGTATTTTATATCTGTTTGGTTTTCCTCTCATTCAAGTAGTGGCTGACCTGAGCCCTCACAATTGGCTAGTCGAGCCTGAAAGGATCGGTCTTGGGTAAGTATAGGGTCAGGGGGATCCTATATAAAAAAAAGGAGGGGAAGAAGTTTGAGTTGGGAGTTGGGAACTCCATTATCGGGTGAACCTGTTGAACTATAACCTGGTGTTGTGTGATTTCTGACTTTGTCTATCCCTCCACATCCTTTTGTGCTGTAGACTTGTACGAGCCTCTCCTTTCTGTCCTCTCTCTCCTCCAAGTTACAACATTCTCCAAGCCACTCACAATTGCCAACTTCTCTCACCCATCCCATCTGCCTGAGCAATTGTTTCATTCGAAAGCAAAGTGAATGAGGTATGTTGAGGGTGATGGTGCTGCCCACCCAGTTTCCTAGCACAGTGTTCTCACTCGGCATTTCTCTGTATGCTACAGGGAGTGACCAATTGATCTTTACCTTACAGTTTTCACAGCACAGCTCAGTGGATGAGCATTTGGCTCCAGGTTTAAATTTACACGTTGCAGCTTCACAGCAGGGGTCTTTACACTCCTGAGGGTAAACAAACAAACATCAAAATGCTGGTTACTGATGGACAAGCTGGTGTGAAGAGGAAGAGACAACTGATTCCAAACTCAGGGAGCAATCTCAAGAATTGTTTTGCTTGCAAGTCCACCTTGGGACTGTTTGGGGTGGGCTGCTTTCTTCAGGATACAGAAGATTCCCCCGGCCTCGGAAACACCATTAGCCATGCGGCTGATGCAGCTGCCACCCCCACGCTGATTGATGATGTCACTTCCGCCCCCATCATGGCCACATCCACAACCAATTCCACCCCTCACAATTCCTCATGCATCACACGTGACATCACTTCCGCCCTTCACAGCATCGCTGATGCCACATGCT
>NW_025171813.1:0-1818 GCF_004010195.1 Chiloscyllium plagiosum | reverse complement strand
CCTCTACCATCACTATTTTACTACGAAACGAATTATGGTCGCTGGCCCCAAAGTACTTCTCTACTGACACCTTAGTCGGCTGCCCTGCCTTATTTCCCAATGGAAGGTCACCATGGTGTATTAAAGACTCAGGGTTAGGTGCACAATCATTTTTTATTGGCCTGGACTGCTCGCGGATATTGTTAACCTTCGACAAAAACGCCATACTTGCCAAATGTTCGGAATGGGACATTTTGGCGCCGCCCTTTTGGCGCCAATCATTTGGCCCCGCCGTTTTGTCTCTAAACTATTTTGACGCTCATTACTTTGGCTCTGAGTGTTTTTGCGCCAATTTAGAATTTAGAAAAAGTCTTGAAGAGACCATAAGAAATCCGTTTTCATTGCATTGTAAGAAATAAATCTAATTCATCTTTATTCATTATTCAGTATTAAAAAAAGAATTTCTACATTTTACGACATTTATCTAACACATTTTAGTTCATCTCTCTTGCTTAGAATGCTTTCAGCCATTTCTGGTATGGGCTCTACAAGAAAATAGAAAGAAAACTGTATTAAAGCTTTCCAATATGAAGACTGAAGGGCTTAGGTATCTTCAAGAGAGTAGATGACTATTAACAATTGTTAAATGAGTGAATGATTACAAAACGAGATTTGAATCTGCAGCGGGTCATGACAGATTTGACGATCCACTCTTGCTAGTTGAGGAAATTACGTCGGTCATTCGTCATCCTCTCTTCTTTAAACAAACGAGACTTTTTTTTTAAATCTGAATTGGCGCCAAAACAGCTTAGCGCCAAAGTAATGAGAGCCAAAACTGTTTAGAGCCAAAACGGCGTGGTCAAATGTTTTGCGCCAAAAGGGCGACGCCAAAACGTACCCGACCCACAAATGGCAGGTAAATTACAGGCGGAGATAACACCAGGACCTTTGTTACCAATTCCTGCATGTGAGGAATGTTTCACACTGGTTATGAATGATTGTGTCGGACCCATGCCGAGAAATAAAAGTTGTAAAGAGCTTGCATTGAGCATAAAGGTTGCGTCTACCAGATTTCAAGAGTCAATTCCATTATGAGAATTAAGGCAAAATCATGGTAGAGGAGTTCGTCGCTTTCTTCACGTGGTATGGCCTACCCAGAGATGTTTATTTGAATCAAGGTTCTAATTTTACTGCGAGACAGTTTATGGATTTGGATTTTAAATCAAATATGCATCAGCCTGAATCTCAGAGAGCTTCAGAAAGCTGGCATCAGACATTGAAGATCATGTTGACAGCGTACTGTCAGGATTACCAGAATGATGAGGATGAAGTTATCCTCATCAATGTTTCCCCCTGAATCATCTCAGCTTCCTCCCTTTGAGTTATTATTCGGGCATGAAGGTGAGACTCCATGAAATTATTTAATGAAAAAAATGACAAGACCAAAGCCCAAGAGCCTCGAATTAGATTATGCATCTGATGAAAGGAAGAGATTAAAACGATTAGGTGATTTAGCATAAAATGAAGCAGTTTGCAGATAAAAACACAGATTTGGACATTGACTTGAGATAATGACGTATTAGTTCTGTTGCCAGTGATAAGACGCAATTTACAGCCAGGTTTAGTAGCTCCTCAGAAACTTGGAAAACTTTGAGTTCGGTGAACTATCTCATAAAGTTGTTGACATATTGAAACCGTATTAAGAGAGAGATATCTGAAGTTGTGGTTGTGTTCGCCGAGCTGGGAATTTGTGTTGCTCGGCGAACAGAACCACAACAATGAGCACCCGAGCTACAAATCTTCTCACAAACTTTGAATATATCTGAAGAACTACGTGTT
>NW_025171812.1:0-1818 GCF_004010195.1 Chiloscyllium plagiosum | reverse complement strand
CTCTCTCTCTCGCACACATGCATTCTCTCTCTCTCACACCCGCATTCTCTCTCTTTCTCATGCACACGCATTCTCTCTCTATCTCAGGCACACTCACTCTCTCTCGCATACACGCATTTTCTATCTCCTGCACATAAGCATTCTCAATCTCACACACGCACACATTCTCGCTCGCACACATGCATTGTCTCTCTCTCTCACACACGCCTTCTATTGGTCTTGCACACACACATTCTCGCTCTCATGCACACATGCATTCTTTCTCTCACACACATTCATTCTCTGTCCCTCGCACACATGCATTTCCTCTCTCTCGCACACATGCATTCTCTCTCTTGCATACACGCATTCTCTCTCTCACACGTACATACGCATTCTCTCTCTCTCACGCACATACATTCTCTCTCTCACACACAAATTCTCTCTCACACATACACACGCATTCGCTCTCTCTCACACACGTATTGTCTCTCTCTTGCACACACACATTCTCTCTCTCACACAGGCATTCTCTCACTCCCACTCACGCATTCACTCTCGCTCATACATGCATTGTCTCTCTCTCGCACACATGAATTCTCTCTCACTCACATACACATTCTCTTTCTCACACGCACGCATTCTCTCTCCATCGTACACTCATTTTCTCTCACGCACACACGCATTCTCTCTCTCTTACACACACATTGTCTCTCTCATCCACACATGCATTCTCTCTCGCTCACACACACACTTATTCTCTCTCTCACACACACAAGCATTCTCTCTCACACACACACACGCATTCTATCTCTCGCACAGACGCTTTCTATCTCTCTCACACGCACACGCATTCTCTCTTGCCCACAAGCATTCTCTCTCTCACACACAAGCATTCTCTCTCTCGCACACACGCATTCTCTCTCTCTCACACGCACACGCATTCTCTCTCTCACGAACACACACATTCTCTCTTTCACACCCACTCATTCGCTCACCCTCACTCACGCATTCTCTCGCACGCACACACATTCTCTCTCACGCATGCACGCATTCTCCCTCTCTCTCTCACATGCATTCTCTCTCTCACGAGCACAGGCTTTCCCTCTCTCACACACATGTATTGTTGCTCTCTCTCGCACACGCATTGTCTCTCTCTCTCGCACACGCATTCTCTCTCTCACACACACACTCATTCTCTCTCTCTCACACACATGGACTCGCTCTCTCACACACACACGCATTCTCTCTCTCGCACACACGCTTTCTCTCTCTCGCGCACACGCATTCTCTCTCTCACGAGCACACGTGTTCTCTCTCTCACACACACGCATTCTTTCTCTCTCACACAGATTCTCTCTCACACATACACATTTTCTCTCGCGCACACACACATTAATCTGTCTCCTGCACATGCATTCTCTCTCTCAGACACGAATTCCCTCTCTTTCGCACACACATTTTCTCTCGCTCACATACGCATTCTCTGTCTCTCGTGCACACGCATTTTCTCTCTCCCACACACGCATTCTCTTTCTCACACACACGCATTCTCTCTCTCTCGGACACTCATTTTCTCTCACGCACACATGCATTCCCTCTCTCACACATGCATTCTCTAACACATGCATTCTCTATCTCTGACACACACATTCTCTCTCTCTCGCACACATGCATTCTCTCTCGCACACAGTCATTCTATCTCTCACGCACATGCATTCTCCCTCTCTCTCACGTACACATTCATTCACTCTCATGCACATACTCTCTCTCTTGCACACACGCATTCTCTCTCACGCACGCACGCCTTCTCTCTCTCACACACACGCATTCTCTCAC
>NW_025171811.1:0-1817 GCF_004010195.1 Chiloscyllium plagiosum | reverse complement strand
GGGGGGGAGGTGGGGGAAGGGGAAATGAGGAAATTGGCAAGTCCACATTGATGCCCTGGGGTTGAAGTGTTCTGAGGCGGAAGATGAGGCGCTCTTCCTCCAGGCGTCTGGTGGTGAGGGAGCGGCGGTGAAGGAGGCCCAGGAACTCCATGTCCTCGGCAGAGTGGGAGGGGGAGTTGAAATGTTGGGCCACAGGGCGGTGTGGTTGATTGGTGCGAGTGTCCCAGAGAGATGTTCTCTAATGCGCTCTGCTAGGAGGCGTCCAGCCTCCCCAATGTAGAGGAGACCACATCTGGAGCAACGGATACAATAAATGATATTGGTGGATGTGCAGGTAAAACGTTGATGGGTGTGGATGGCTCCTTTAGGGCCTTGGATGGAGGTGAGGGAGGTGGTGTGGGCACAGGTTTTGCAATTCCTGCGGTGGCCGGGGAAGATGCCAGGACAGGAGGGTGGGTTGTAGGGGGAGGGGGCGTGGATCTGACCAGGTAGTCACAGAGGGAACGGTTTTTGCGGAAGGCGGGAGGGAAATATATCCCTGGTGGTGGGGTCTGTTTGGAGGTGGCGGAAATGTCGGCGGATGATTTGGTTTATGCAAAGTTCGGTAGGGTGGAAGGTGAGCACCAGGGGATTCTGTCCTTGTTAAGGTTGGAGGGGTGGGGTCCGAGGGTGGAGGTGCGGGATGTGGACGAGATGTGTTGGAGGGCATCTTTAACCACGTGGGAAGGGAAATTGGAGGTCTCTAAAGAAGGAGGCCATCTGGTGTGTTATATGTAACAAAGCCATTCCTGTAAAGTATGGCAACTCAATCAGTATTATTGGTTCACTTGAGTGCAAGAGATGGCTAAATGTAGGACTCTACACTTTGATTAACTTTTGTAATGGGATTTGAGACTCAACACACTTTCCTAAATGGGTCATAACACACGGTTCCGGGGCACACAGACAATAACAGATTATAACAGATGAATTTTCAAACAGGTATGCTTCTGAATTCACCATGCACTTAAACATGTCTCAAAGCTATAAAGAACGAGGCAAAATTCCTTGAATTAGTCACATTTAATGTATTTGTTAAGATCCTCAGCAAAAGGTATAACTGTATCAAATTGCACAAGGTGGGGTGAAGGTTGAATCGGAGAAAAAAGAGCACTTTTTTTTAAATGAAGGAATTAAATACTGAACTGGTAGTTCATCTGGAAACAGTTATATGTCAGCTTTTAAAAATGTGGAAATCTCTTGGTTTGCCATCAACTTTCTCTCAGGAATGATCACTTCTTTTGCAGAATGCAGTCACCACAGAAATTCCTTCTTCTTGATGTTACTGGATACTACCCCAAGCTTTTGGCTGTCTTTTTCCCCCTGGAACAATACCAGCAGGTTTATAAAGATAGCTTCTCACAGGAGGTTTTTGTACCTGGCTGTTGGATCACAAAAACGACAATCAATGTTTTCCAGAGAATTTTGATGGCTCATTCTCAGATATCCCCGTGCTATTCTTTGCTACAGAAATCCTCCCCTGGAGGACACATTACAGATTTAAACTTTTGTTTCAGCAACAAAAGGTATTTGAAAAGCTTCATCACCAGAGATACTTGAAGATCTCAATGTCAGCTATACCTTCTAGTGGATTAATATTCATGTTCAGGTATTTACCCCGAGATAACCTTTTCAAGGTGCTTTAGATAATGCTATTTAGAAATCCCTTAGTAAATTTTCAGATTAGTAATCATTTTATAATGTCCCAGCTTATTTTAAGTTATTTTTCTCTGAAAACAAACTCAAAGGTTTTTAATTAGTTGATGAGATTTTAGATG